>NW_025335817.1:5292857-5316370 GCF_004798865.1 Varanus komodoensis
ACTGCTGTCACCTGAGCTTCCAATGAAAGCTCTGGGTCGAGGAGCACTCCCAAGCTGCAGACCTTGTCCCTAAGAGGGAGTGCAACCCCATTCAGGACTAGGTTCAATTCACCCTCCCAGAAGCCCAATCCGCCAACCAACAGGACCTCCGTCTGTTATCCATGATTTGCCATGATAGCTAGATGGAACTTCCCTGATCAATGGTGATATAGCTTTGAATTCCTGCCCATGTCCCCCAAAAACAGGTGCACACAAGCCTCTGATACCACAGAAGACATACAGCCAGCAGGATGGGTAGGCATTTACAGCCTTCTCCTCCACAAATACATCCGATTCACTTTCTGCACCACCCAAATCAGTGATTGCTGCATCTTGTGGAAGTGAATCTCATAGTTTAATTGTGCACCGTTTGAAGGAGTCCTTCTTTTTATCTGCCCTGAATGTCCCATCCATCAGCTTCATGGGATGACCCTTTTGGGTTCTTGGATTATGAGCAAGGGAGAGAAATGTCTCACTATTGGCTTTTCCCACCATGCATAATCGTGTACACCGCTATCGTGCCTTCCGCAGCTCACCCTTTTCCTAACCTAAACCAACCCAGATGTTGCAAGCTTTCCTCACTGAGGGGGTGTAATCCATGAAGTCCAGGGTCTTAAGGTTTATGGCTGCACCGCTGACTATATGAAACATGCTGGACTGGGTAAATCCTGCCAGGAAGGTAGGGAGGTCATCTGTCCACTTCTACAGAGGCAGTCCTCTCTTTGAAGGGCTGTCAGAGGACTGCCCACTATTTTGAAGTCTCTAGAATGGCTTTATACTAAGAAGGCCTTTCAGTTGCCCATCAGCAGCACCTGGACAGCAGGCGGAGCTAGTTGTTACCTTCCACACTAGGTAGAAGTGTTGTATTCCTATTTAAATTACAATTATTTCTAATTTCTTTTTTTAATGATACTGCTCATCCAGCCGGTTGAGCTCTGAACAACGTCACATTAAGACTGAAATAAAATAATTCATTAATATGTGTATCTGTATGCTCTCTGTAAGCAGCCCAGGGACATTTTTAGTAATTGGGATGGCATACAAAAAACTTAAATACATAAATAAAATCTGCATAGATATATATAGATATAGATAGACATATAAATCTTTTTTAAAAAATGTATCTACACGTATAAATTAACATTTGCAAATGCACGCTCCTGTTTGGGATGATGCATTTACTCCTCTTCCTTCGTGGGCAATTCCTACGTGGCCGTCCTACCGGCAAGCAGATCAGCACCCTGGACAGATACTCAGGGAACGCATGTTGCCCACGGCTGCCCTGGGGATTGCGAGGCCTCTTGCGTGCGTGCGGCCTAGGAGTCAGACTCTGCCACGCGAACACCAGCAGGTGGGCTGCTGCTCCGTAAGGAGGAGGGAACCGTGAAGCGTTACCATTTCTGCCTCCAGTTTCCCTTTGGCATCGCTGTCTGTTTGGCTCGGGATGTAGGCCAGGTCTTCCGACGCTTTTTCGCGATCTTTCACTTCGTTGGCGATCAGCTGCTGCAGCACTTCCGCCACCTCGTCCTCCAGGGTGTAGGCTTGGCTTTCTGTAATCTGGAGTGGGGCGGGGGAGCGGAGAAGAGCGGCGGTGCCCCTACCCCATGTCAGCTCTGATCTCTTGATCTGTTCGTTGCTTGCACAGCCCACGTTTCCCCTCCCAGACACGGCTCCTGAAATGCCACCCTGCTTTACCTTCACCACAGCCCTGCCAAGAAGGGAGCAGTGGCTGGCCCAAAGCCACCCGGTGAGCTGAGTGGGGGCTTGATTCCTCCCTGTCCCCCACAGTTGCAACCCGACACTTTAATCAGTTTACCCCACTGAGCCCCTATTTCCACATTTTTCATTGTTTGTTTAGCTGGTCTCAGTCAGTGTTGGCAGTTCTGTCTTTTGGGAGACAGTCCTAGATCAGTGGCCATATCATTAAGCAGCATGAGACACTGGCGTCAGGTGGGAAATGCTGAGTGGTGTGGAGGGGGCGAAGGATTGGAGCACCCCCGAAGGCAGCTAGCCCTGTAGCTCCCAATCCAGTTTGCTGCCTTCGGGTGCTTTCCTCCACCACCACTGAACAATTCCCTGTCCAGAAGGGCAGTGGAGGTGATGGCGGAGAAACCAACGTATCCTTCAGCTCGGACAGCGCGAGGTCTTGGGCTGCACCGATCAACATGCTCTGCATGCAGAAGACCCCAGTCCCAAGCATAACTAGCAGGAATGGGAAAAAGACCTTAAATGATTGGACTTGACCACCTGCAGCTGGACAGACTGCTAGTCTGGCTCAGAATAAAGCACCTTCATGCAACCACATCCTGTCTTTCTACACATGTGCTAATAAGGGGCACGCGCTGGCCAGCTGTTGTGCAGAGCTGGTCTCCCCCAGGAAGCTGGAGCATCCATTCTTTAATTCAATCTGCATTTAGAGATTTCCTTTTGAAATCAACTGCATCTAGCGGAACACTGCTGAAGGCTTAATTGGATGATGTGGAACCCTGTCCCTTGATTAAGAACACCCCCATGCACCAGCTGCTGTGGAACTCGGGCAGGAGTCTGCTCTGGCACTCATGCCTTGCTGGCGGGCTTCGCATGAGCAGCTGATGGGCCACTGTGTGAACAGAATATAGATTATTCTTTTTCTGATCCAGCAGGGCTCTTTTTTCTTTCTCTTTTACTGAATTTCAAACCCAGAACTCAAACAAAAAAGAAGCAAAGGGGGAAAAATAAAAATATTGCCATTTTCTTGCATGGGATTTAAGTAAATCTGTTAAAGTGGATACACATAGACGAGGTACCCCTATAGTACAGTATACTGCAAAGTGTTTCCTTTATATGCTGGCTCTTCCTTTGCTCTCACATTTGACTCAGGGTTGGGTGCTCCAATGCCACCAGGACAGTCAAGCCACAGCTGGTTGCAGTCGGACCTTTAAGGAGCTATCCAGGGTCCTGACACTAGTTTGGAGGTGGAGTTCCGCACCATGGGCAGCAATTTTAAAGTTTGTACTAAATGGATACACCACCCCAATGGCACTGGAGCAACACCCCAATGCGCCAATGCGCGACTGCAGATGGGTGCAAGGAGTGAAAAAACCGAATCAGCTTTCCTGGATGTGCAGGACCACAACTCTGAGCCTCTCCCAGATGTTGTCCAAGTCATTTGAAAGCACCAATTTGGAGGGTGTTAAGCACTCCATTTACCTCTCTGTGCAAAATTCTTTGACACCACATTTCAACAACTGCAAGAGTTTGGTCATCACTTGATATGCTTTAGTTGCATTAATTTAATTCACTGGTGCAATGCCTCCTGTCAACGGCCTTCAAAAATAATTTTAGCTTGCAGAGGATATGTTTCATATACATATCACAAATCACACGGTGATCTCCAGAAACTCTGCAGTGGGGGACTCTAACTGAGACCTGAGCTGCAGTCCAACCTTGAAGCTCTTTTTCATCTGCAACATGTGCAGCATTAATAAGGAGCCATTGTTGATCAAGGGAATTACTTTTCTGCCTCTGCAGTTCTATTTTTCTACTTTCTCAGTTTATTTGCCCATCAGAAAGCCATCCAAGAACTTGGCATCTTTACACAGCATGGCTGAGCTTCAAACAGCAGGTTTAACTGCAGGGCGAGATTGAAACCACTGATTCAAAGGAGCACCCCCTCGTTTTAAGAGAAAACTATTAATTAATTAATGGCTTTTTAAATAGTAACTGAAGCAAAAATAAGGGGAGGGGGAAATCAATTGGGCATTTAAATAAATGGGTGTCTGGAAACTTACAAGGCCCAGATTAAGAAGCTTGGAAACGATCTTGTCAAAGACGCCTCTGTCATTCTCTTCATATATCCGCATGGCAATCTTCTGGACGATGTCCTCAGCTGTTAATGGTGTGCCATCAAGCTGATGGAGTCCATCTGGGTCATCTGAAAGTATCATAGTTTAAGATAGTGGTGCTTGTGGAATATGGTACATGCTGTTATTACATGGATAATGAGTACATTAGGCAGTTTTTAGATACATCTGGACTACCAATGGCTGAGCTGCCTGAACTGCCAGGACTTTTTGACAGACATGGATGGTGATGCCATCTGCCACCCCATTCAGAATTTCTGACTTGGCTGAGTTTAGCCGTAATCCTCACAGTGCATGGAGGGAAATGTATTTTCTTAGCAACAATATATTGCTGAAATCTCCGTTGAAAGGCAGATCGTTTGGGGGTGTCTTGTTCCTGAAAGGGGAATTTGGCTGTACAAAAGACCTGCTCCCCCTAGAGAAGAATACTTTGATGACGCTGATCAACACAGGTGCCTGCATCTTGGACGCTACTTAGGGATGTGGCTATGAGAACTGTCATGATGGCTTCAAAGTTTGCTACTATACCATTGGAAGTGAGTATAGAAAATTGTATACCACTTCCATCAGTACTGCTCTGGGCCTGCTAGTTAATGAGGAACTCCATCCACTTAAGATACTTTTCATTTGTAAACAGGAGTCTAGTGGGACAAGATTGCACGGAGATAAATCTTTCTCAGAGAACTAGAAATTAAATTTAGGTCCAACAAAATGCAGTGTTTATTTTCATGCCACACACTACTGAGAGATGGAATTCACTGGCACAAGTGGGTTGTGAGAGTTGCCAGTTCTTCGGTGACTTCAAGATTGATTTAAAATGCAAGATATAATAGCTAAATGAAATACTCCATGATTAGAGGCAGCATATCTCTGAATACTATTCTTGTTCTACTTGTAAGCTTTTCAGGAGTATCGTACTAGGGAAAAGATCATAGCGTTGAGCTAGAGAACATGCTAAAAATTAAGAAGGTCCTCCTTTGAACCTAGCCCCTCCATTTAAAAGGAACACAGGCAGAGGAAGTAGGAAGGGCTGAGACTTGGTGAAGTTGCTAGTAAGTTCAGTTTAGACCAATGGACTAACTCAGTGGATGGGCCAATGGGCTAACTTAGTAGCAACTTAATACTAAGCTGAGGAGATGTGCTAACTCAGTTGAGGACAGTTTATAAAGGCTGGAAAATAGGACTGGACCCCTCTAGATGTTGGATTCCAGCCCCCATCAGCCCCAGTCAGCTCGGCCAACAGCATCTGGAGGTCCACGGTTCTGGCCAAATACGTTTTGCTGATGGAGATGGAAAAGTTCTTGGCACCTTCCTCCCAAACCAAGGTGGACTCAAGGTTAGGCTGTTGTTTTGATGCCTGTGGCAGATTTCACAAGCTAAGCATTTGCCATCCTTTCATGAAAATCAGTTGTCAAATTGTAGGGCCAGCTCTGCCTGTGAACCTTCCGTCGCAGTTCAAACAAGGATTCCTTAAATTATTCTAAAGAACACCATCTTCATATGCCAATATGATCTGAATGTCAGAGAAATCCACAATGGATTCAACTGAATTTGGATTTCTATGAATCTGACCTGCAGATATTGCAGAGGATTGGCTTTTTCCAAGGACCGTTTTTTTAATTGACATGGGAATTGTGCTAATTCTCATTAACTAATGCTCAGGAACACATTTGCACAGGTGTCTATTAGCACTAATGCAAACTGGGGCAAATAGAAGGATTAAAAAATTGCTTTCCATCAATGAGCAGATGATTGAATGAAAGACACCCAACACTCTACATCACAGATCGGAGTTCTGTGCATCTCTGTTCTGCATTACTCCGTTGGATCTAGTCATGGTGACTTGGGCATGCTCAACAGCTTTCCCATTCAGTTCAGGAGAGACGACTAGTCACATCTGTTGTGTGCATGTAGCTGCCCTCTTTATCAATGTGAATGGGGTAGTCTATAAGTGCAGGAGTTCCCTGAGCTTATGCTCTGTGGAGGAATGATATAATTACATTGCATCCCATGTTAGTACTACTTAGAGTAGGCCTGTAGAGAGGGGAGGCAGGTCTGCACATCCAGCAACTGTCCTTGGTGTTCCAGGATGCGGAACCCATTCTAGGGTGGTAGCGAGGCTCAGCACCACGGACAGCTCTCACAACGCTGACAAAGCTGCAGTGGATGTGGCACTGCAATGACATAGGAGTCAACCGCTTTTCTTGCCTATAGAAACGGATGGGGAATTAAATTAGTCATGATTATGTTCAATTCCTTATAGATAGTCTAGGCAGGACAATGAGTAGACACCACCCATTGCAGTCAAAATTAGTTCCGTAAACAGTGGTTTTTCCCACCAGGCTCACTTTTGTCCTCTATTTTGGTGTTTTTTTTTTTTTTTTAAAGGCAAAACAGTCTTAATATAGTGACAAAACATAACAGCACATTTTCACTATGCAAAAAAGCTTATAGAAGTCTGCCAATCAAATAACAGATGTATTAAAAGGATCCTGGTTCTTCTATCCATGGTTCTCTAATAACATATGGAGACTGCTATGCACTTGGAATGCATCCACGGATAACAGGCAAGGATTTGGCAATGGCTGAGATGTTGTTTGTGCACCAAAGTGAGCTTTGTAGTGCTGTCTGGTTCCTGTGATGCTGATTACTCACAACATCTTTGGCCAGCACCCCACCCCCACCTCCAGATGCCTTGGACGACAGCTAAACGATGTCAAAGAAATCCGTGATGATTCAAATGAATTTGGAGTTTTATGCTTCCAGCCTATGGATTCCCCAGCAGATGGGCTTTTTCTGAGTCACGATTCCATGGACTGTTTGTTGTTGTTTTTTTAAGCTGTTTTTGGTGTGGAAGGATTTGCAAGAATTTGCAATAGCAAATGCAAGATCAAATGCTCAGATCAAGGGCTCTCAAAGTTTGATTCAAACCATGCTGACCATTGGCACAACCCAGACTGAATGGCTTGTTTTGTTTGAACAGTGGTAATTGTAGACATGGGACCTACAAAGTGAACCAATCTGTGCTCCTGAAAAATGTATCAGGTGCAGAACGATGCACCGGGCACAAAGCGATAGAGCCCAAGCAATCACCTTCCCAACTGCAATTCATGCTCCAAAAAGCCACCTCACCGATTGCTTGTTTGTCAACAAATGTTTTCCAGCTACTGAGCATATTTAGACAACAGGTGTGGGGAGTGTATTGCCCCATTTTTAAAGGGATCTTTTCCCCCTACAACTGCAAATTCTGAGGTCCCCTGAAGCATGCTGGAACTTTCTTCTTGTTTCTGATTCCAGCTGTGTGGGCACCAGCTATCTGAGTCCATAACTATAGGGAATGTCGATTCTCTGTGACATTTCCAAACTGCCTTTCAGTTTGAGTTTCCAAATGGTGTGCAATAAAAGCGACGGTAACAATCAGTCAGCCAGTTTTTATGACGCCGCAAGAGTGCTTTTTTTCTTGCAACAGACTAAGAGCTGCTTCCAAAGGGCTATTTTCACTGGAATTTCATCATGTGGGTTAAAGAATTAAACTCTGTCCCGGTTGTGCTGTGGTCCACATCTGGACTGGGCTCCCCACGGATGGCCTTTTACACATGTGCACAAACCAATATGCATCCGTTACTCAGGAGTGAGGCATCTCCAGCTGCTGACAACTTTTGGAAGGCCACTCCCATTCCTGTCCCATCCTTTCCAATCATTTGGTGGGGAGGCCTCCTGGCTTTTGCACCATTTGTCTCCACTCTAAGGACACAATCCCACGCATGTTTAGGCAGAAAAAGACTACAGTTTCAATTTGATTGAAGTATGGGCCCAATTTAAGCTGCTGGTTTTGACCTACAAAGCCCTAAATGGCTTGGGACCAGGACACCTGAAGGAACTTCTTTTTCCCTATATTTCCTCCCACCCCCTAAGTTCTGCAGCAGAGGCCCTGCTCCGGGAACCCTCCTTGAAGGAGGTTAGGGGAGTGAATACCCAGAAGAGGGCCTTCTCTGTGGTGGCACCCCAACTGTGGAATGTGCTCCACAGAGAGGTTTGCCTGGCGCCGACTTTATATGCTTTTTGGCACCAGGTAAAACCCTTTTTATTTGCCCAACATGTTAAGGCTTAAATAATTTTTATCTGGTTATATTAATATTCTCAGTCACATTTTGTCTTGTTATTGTATTCTTTGATTGTCTGTATTATTGTTTATTTATTGTAAGCCGTCCTGAGACAATTGAATTGTATAGGATGGGATAAAAATATTCTAAACAAACGAGCAAATTAATAGAAAAACCACAATGGCAAGCATTCCCCAGCCAACAGCCTTGGGCTCAAAGGGCTTGATGCCCTCGATATGTTCCAGTAGCAAACTCAATCCTCTGGGTACCATTCATGCATCCTAGGGAGAAGTGTTTGAAGACTTTGGGTCACTGTAAGTCTTGCAGAAGGACCTTTGAGCATAATCAGGAGGGGCAGCCCAGTGCGGGTTCAGTGATCATGGCATGCTGGCTGGCTGGCTATGGACTGGGGTGTGGAAGCCACAGGCCAAACATACAAAAAACGAAATAAAACGTATTTTCACTTAATGCTCCTACTGTTGGTAACTGCATTCCATGGGTGGGAAGCCCAACAGCAAAAGGGGCAGGGCCAGAATGCCAGCACCTTTTAGCTTGGCGCAGGGGCCTCCCAATCTTCTCGAATGGGGGAGACGCCAAACCCGAGAACCCTCCAAATGTTGGGTGATGCTGGGGAACAGGGAGAATGGCCATCCGAGCTGCTTGGAGGCCTGGACTGGGAAGTGAGGAAGGCCAGATCTGCTGAGCACACAACTGCACCCTGCATCCTCTGTGTGTACAATGTGTGTTCAAAGCACAGTGTCGGTGTTTGATATACCTTGAAATTTATAGTCCAGACCACTTTTAGTGGAGTCGTAATCGTCCACCAGCCTGCGACTCTTGGTGGAATCAGTGTCATCAAGGGCCAGCTGTTGATCAAACAGGGAACTTCTGATCGAGTCCCCTTCCTTTTCCTTTCTCTCCTTCTCCACTGCTGACTTCAACAGGTTCAGGTCATCAGCCAAGGAATAATTTCTGAATTCTGGCTTGTTTTCTGGAAAATGTATAACATGGCAGTATGAGAAACCATCTCATTGCTCACAGCAACTGGCGAGATGACTGCATCTGTACCAAGCAATAGAAGTTTACCTGCGGAGGCTGCTTTTTTCATTCTGTCTGCTTCTGCCTCTGCAATCTGTTTTGGGGAAAAAGATTGTATATGAGTACGTATGCCCAATTATTTTGCACACAGGTTTGGATTATGGGTGTGCCCTTCCCTGCTCTTTCTCTTTCTTGCTTTCCCTCTTTCTCTCTCAAACACTCTCTTGTATATATTTGTGATGTTTATTCAGGAGCTGGGAAAGTATTTTCTTAAGCAGTGCCCTTTAAGCTAGATCTTTTACAGAAAATATGGGGTACCTCTCCTTCATGGATCCCTGCCTTGTCGTGGCAAAGGGGCTTGCGTAGCTCAATGAAGCTATGAGCTATGCCGTGCAGGGCCACCCAAGACGGACAGGTCATGGCAGAGAGCTCTGACAAAACGTGATCCACTGGAGAAGGAAATGGCAACCCACTCCAGTATCTTTGCCATGAAAACCCCATGGACAGTACCAAAAGGCAAAAAGATATGACGCCGGAAGATGAGCCCCTCAGGCTGGAAGGTGTCCAATATGCTACTGGGGCTAGTACTAGTAGCACCAGAAAGAATGAAGCGACTGGGTCAAAGCCGAAAGGACATTCAGATGTATCTGGTGGTGAAAGGAAAGTCCAATGCTGCAAAGATCTATACTCCATAGGAACCTGGAATGTACGATCCATGAATCAAGGCAAGCTGGACAGGGTCAAACAAGAGATGACAAGACTGAACATGGACATCTTAGGAAACAGTGAACTAAAATGCACAGGAATGGGTGAATTTAGTTCAGATGATCATCAGGTATACTACTGCGGGCAAGAATCCCTCAGAAGAAATGGAGTAGCCTTCATAGTCAATAAAAGAGTAGGAAAAGCAGTACTGGGATACCATCCCCAAAATGACAGAATGATCTCAGTTTGAATCCAAGGCAAACCATTCAACATCACAATAGTCCAAGTCTATGCCCCAACCACTGGTGCTGAAGAGGCTGAAGTTGACCGGTTCTATGAAGGCCTATGACACCTTCTAGAATTAACACCAAAAAATGATGTCCTTATCATCATGGATTGGAATGCTAAAGGAGGAAGCCAAAAGATAACTGGAATAACAGGCAAGTTTGGCCTTGGAGTACAAAATGAAGCAGGGCACAAGCTGGTAGAATTTTGTCAAGAGAATACGATGGTCATAGCAAACACCCTTTTCCAACAACCCAAGAGACGACTCTACACATGGACATCACCAGATGGTCAACATAGAAATCAGATTGACTATGTGCTCTGCAGATGGAGAAGCTCGATACAGTCAGTAAAAACTAGACCAGGAGCTGACTGTGGCTCAGATCATGAGCTTCTCGTTGCAAAATTTAGGCTTAAATTGAAGAAAGTAGGGAAAAGCACTAGGCCACTCAGGTATGACCTAAATCATATTTCTGATGAATATACAGTAGAGGTGACAAATAGATTTAAGGAATTAGATCTGATAGACAGCGTGCCTGAAGAACTATGGACGGAGGTTCGCAACATTGTACAAGAGGTAGCAACTAAAACCATCCCAAAGAAAAAGAAATGCAAGAAAGCAAAATGGCTGTCTAAGGAAGCTTTACAAATTACTGAGGAAAGAAGGGAAGTGAAAGGCAAGGAAGAAAGAGAAAGATACATCCAATTGAATGCAGAATTCCAGAGAATAGCTAGAAGAGATAAGAATGCCTTCTTAAATGAACAGTGCAAAGAAATAGAAGAAAACATTAGAATAGGGAGGACCAGAGATCTCTTCAAGCAAATTGGAGATATGAAGGGAACATTTCATGCAAAGATGGGCATGATAAAGGACCAAAATGGCAGGGACCTAACAGAGGCAGAAGAGAAGAGGTGGCAAGATTACACAGAAGAACTATACAAGAAAGAGCTTAACGTCCCTGATAACTACAATGAGGTGGTCACTGGCCTCAAGCCAGACATCCTGGAATGTGAAGTCAAATGGGCCTGAGGAAGTCTGAGCAACAACAAAACTAGTGGAGGTGACAGTACTCCAGCTGAGCTATTCAAAATCCTAAAAGATGATGCAGTAAAAGTGCTACACTCAATATGCCAGCAAATTTGGAAAACTCAACAGTGGCCACAGGATTGGAAAAGGTCAGTTTACATTCCGATCCCAAAGAAGGGCAATGCCAAAGAATGTTCAAACTACTGCACCATTGCATTCATTTCACATGCTAGCAAAGTGATGTTCAAAATCCTACAAGCTAGGCTCCAGCAGTATGTGGACCGAGAACTACCAGAAGTACAGGCAGGATTTCGAAGAGGGAGAGGAACTAGAGATCAAATTGCCAAGATACGTTGGATCATGGAGAAAGCTAGAAAGTTCCAGAAAAACATCTACTTCTGCTTCATTGACTATGCTAAAGCCTTTGATTGTGTGGATCACAACAAACTGTGGCAAGTTCTTAAAGAGATGGGAGTACCAGACCATCGTATTTGTCTCTTGAGAAACCTATATGCGGGTCAAGAAGCAACAGTGAGAACTGGACATGGAACCACTGATTGGTTCAAAATTGAGAAAGGAGTTCAGCAAGGCTGTATACTGACGCCCTGCCTATTTAACTTATATGCAGAGCACATCATGAGAAAGGTGGGGCTATATGAATCATCAGTTGGAATTAAAATTGCTGGGAGAAATATCAACAACCTCAGATATGCAGATGATACCACTCTAGTGGCAGAAAGTGAAGAGGAACTAAAGAGCCTCTTGATGCAGGTGAAGGAGGAGAGTGCAAAAGTTGGCTTGAAACTCAACATTAAGAAAACTAAGATCATGGCATCCGGTCCTCTCACTTCCTGGCAAATAGATGGGGAAGAAATGGAGGTGGTGACAGATTTTATTTTCCTGGGCTCCAAGATCACCGCAGATGGGGACTGCAGCCAAGAAATTAAAAGACACTTGCTCCTGGGGAGGAAAGCTATGGCAAATCTAGACAGCATACTAAAAAGCAGAGACATCACCCTGCCAACAAAAGTGCGCATAGTCAAGGCTATGGTTTTCCCAGTTGCAATGTATGGCTGTGAAAGTTCGACCATAAGGAAGGCTGAGCACTGAAGGATTGAGGCCTTTGAATTGTGGTGCTGGAGGAGACTCCTGCGAGTCCCTTGGACCGCAAGGCTATCAAACCGGTCTTTCCTAGAGGAGATCAATCCTGACTGCTCTTTGGAAGGCCAGATACTGAAGATGAAACTCAAATACTTTGGGCACCGAATGAGAAGGAAGGACTCCCTGGAGAAGACCCTAATGCTGGGAACAATAGGTGGCAAAAGAAGAAGGGGACGGTAGAGGATGAGGTGGCTGGAAGGAGTCACTGAAGCAGTTGGTGTGAGCTTGGGTGGACTCCAGGGGATGGTGGAGGACAGGAAGGCCTGAAGGAATGTTGTCCATGGGGTCGCAATGTGTCAGACACGACTTCACGACTAACAACAACAATGGAGTACCCCTGGCCTATGGGCCTATTTGGCTGTAGAAGTAGCCCATCTGACCCAGGGGGCCTTGGGTGAGGCATCCCCTGTCCCAGAAGTCCCACCTCCTGAAGGTTAGCAAATCCTGCAGTTCTTAGGTGGGGAATTGTGCACAGGGGGAATCCCCACTGCTTTTTTCTCTACCAATGATTGGATGGGCTGATCTAGTGTGCCAAATTGTCCCATGGACCAGAGGTCCCACCCCCTTGGGGAAAAACAAAATACCAGTGAGCCAGAGGAACTCCAGCAAGGAGTCAGTAGGGGACCCAATTCCACCGCATGTGGGATTTCCCTGGCCGGGCCTCAACATTTCTTCAGCTGGTGCCTTGTTCAGGGAACAGCCATGCATTTGGCTGTGGGCATTTGAAGTGCTTGGCATGTCATCATTGGTAACTGTTGCCATCTTATTATCCTGTATTTTATTCTGCTTTTATAATGTTTGCCGAGTTCCTTTGAGAACCTATTAGCTGAAAGGTGGTATAACTGATGAAGATGATGATGGGTGGGCATCCCCTTTTATGTCTAGGCTTGCATTTTCTCATGGGTCAGGAAGTGGGGATAGTACCCAAAGTAGGCAGATGACCCACTTTCTCTTTCTGCCCCTGCCCCATGTTTTTTCTCTCCTTTTTCTTTCCCATGCAATGTCTTAGCAGGGAAGCAACAGGTCTCTCTTGCCAGAAGTCTGAGCTGATTGCATGCAGGAAGCTTCTGAAGTTGGGCCAAGGGCCAGTTTGCAGTTCAGGCCACGGGCTGCCCAAGCAGTTTAAAAAATTATGTGATCACCCAATAGATACTAGCAGCAGCACAAATATTTAACACACTGTACCAGATTTAAAACAGAACAACTAAAATGCCGGGGAAGTAAAAAGGGACTTCACCAGGTGGTGAAAATAACACAATGTAAGCCTCTGGTGAGCTTCCCTGGGAAGCTTATTCCACAATCGGGGTGCCAAAGCAGAAAAGGCCCTCTTCTTAATAGCACCCCAGCTCACTTCCCTTTGTGGGGCTCCTGCAAAAGGACTGCAGAAGATGACCTTGGGGTCCAGGAAGGGAGATGATACTTTCAAATAACCGAAAGCTTCAACTAGTGATGAAACTGATTGTGTCAGCTACAGAGTAAATTATAGCCTGTCCTGAGCTCTGCGTTTTAACCCAGCAGTGGGTGGTGTCATGAGAGTTCCAGAAAGAGCGGCTTCAGTCCTTAAGTTCTAAGAGGACCTCCTTGCGTACAAAGCTGTCCCTGAAGACACGGACCTGGTATACAGCACCTTCCTAAAAGCAGCTGTCCCAGTGCAGTAGCCGAACACACAGTCTGCAGTCAGAAGGTCCCTCGTTCAGTCCCTGGCAGTCCTCAGCAGTTCAAAGCCACAGGTCGCAGTTGCTTGAAAAGCTGCTTGCTACAAGGCCCAGGGAGTTGCCACAACTCAGAGAATACAATGCAGGATTAACTGCACAAAATGCTGGGCCTGGTATTAATCCACTTCCTCTGTCCCTATTACTTAGATGCCAAGATGATTTCATTTCCCTGGGCATTTGCTTTTTGATCTTTTTCCTTACATGCGTTTGACTCTCTCTTTCAACTCTTTCTTGCCTGGATTTTGAATTGCCACTGGGTCACCCATTTTATCCATTTGGTTATCCAGTGGGCTATTATTGTAATAAACGAGTGCTTTTAAATTTTGTTTTGCAAATCACTTAGAGTATCAGCTGTGGAAAGGTGAGCTAAAGATTATTAAAATGTTCATATAAAAATAAAGTCAAAAGAGAAACAAGAGTTTTGGAGTGGTTGCTTCTAACTCGCAAAGCAACAGAATGAGTGCCGTGCAGCCTGGCGCCTTCCATGTCAGTGGGTGCTGTGTCCACTCCAGGCAGCAGCCAGACCTTTCATGGGGCTGGACTGTCCATGGGGCTGAGCCCAGACCCCAAACTAGGTTTAGCATCAAAGATAACTCCTCTAAATTCAAATGGAAACCCAGAATGGCTACAGCACCTCAATGACATTGAAGTCTTCCGCTACTGCTGCATGAATGATCAGCAAGGTATGAAATTAGGCACTTTAAATGTGCTCAAAGATGCTTTATCTCTCACTTCACAGATATTACTTTAAATAGTTCCTGCAAGTGTTTTCCTTTGAGGAACGCACTGTTCAGCATATCCAGGCATTAACAGAATTCTGAAATATACAGAGAGCAAAGCCAAGGCATGACATCCTTTGGCTCAGGCTGATTTCAAGCCTTTGGGAATCAGTTGCTCAAGATAAATGATAAAGAATGGAGCCTTACAGATTTTCACAGAATGTGGCTACGAAATTATTTGCAAGTGGCTATTCTAGAAGATACTGCCTAGTAGAACCATGAAAAGTGTTCTTGAATGACTAGATCAATAGTTTCCTTCCTGCTTTGGCTAACCTTCAAAACATTCGGGAATCCTGGAACACCTTGAAGACTTCATATAGACTTAATAGATCACAAATCTTGGATATGTAAATTCTACTTTATCAAATGCATGAGTATAATATGCATAACACTGGGGAATTAGTCTGGCTCCGACTAAAAACTGATGACATAGTAGGGCTGCAATGGGATATTTGAGTGCGATCCCCGTTTACCATGCTGGGGTTAACATCCAAGGAAATACGCCAAAGTTCCATGAGAACAATTGTAGTTTTCATAGTAGAACAGGACTTCACTTTTTAAAGATGGTTGCCCTGTATTAGCTTATAGGCTGCTATTCTGAAATTCATTTCTTCGAACTATCATAACTCTCCTGACAATGGAAGGCAGGTCTATCCGCTAGCTTGCTGCCTGTAACAATGCCAAGGAATGATTGGTCAAAATATTAATTTTACCTACCTGTTCTTCTAGTGGTCTCTCTACACTTAATTCTCTGTTGTGTATTGATTTATCTAGAAAAGAGTGACAGAACATACATTTAGTTGTGGTATGCAGGCTCTTTCTCTTTGTTGCTCTGTCTCACACACACCCACATTTGTAGCAAAAAACAAGCCACAGAATTAAACCCTCTTAAATAAGCTGCATATACTCTGAAGATGCTGAAACTATGTTGCAGGGAAGCTTTTAAGTTAGAGAAGGAGCAAAGAGTTTGCTTGGGCCTTGCTTTTGTTTAAGAAATTAGCCATGAATATTTCCTTTGTACTGGAGCCTCCCTGTTCCTTTTTATCAAGAAACAAACCCCACATTTAAAAAAAAAAACCTCATCTAGGAACTGGACCAAAATAGCACCAACCTAATCGGATTGGAATAATCAAGAGATTAAAGGATCTTATGACATTATGAGCAACCCACACAAAGAGAGACATGGGAAATGTCTCTGCACAATGGATAAGGCATTTCCAGAATATGCGTTGGGATGAAGGAAATCTGAAACAAAAGGGAACAAACAGCAACCTTCTCCAATTACTCAGAAAAGGAAAGGAGAGAATTCCCATTCTGCCTTTTAACCTGGCACACTCATCGACCTTGACCAGTTCGAATTTACACCCACCTTGCCACTCCTGTGTCCCCCAGATGTGCTGTACTGCAACTCCCATCATTCCCAGCCAGTGCAGCCCACAGCTGCAGCCAATGATGGGAACTGCAGTCCAACATATCTGGAGAGCACAGTGTTGGGAAGGTGGGTTTAGAGTCTCAGGACTGACTTCAAAGCAGGACAGTACAAAAAGGTCTCCAATTTTTCACATCAGACTCCATCAACTTAGCATGTGGACATCCTTCTTTAAGCAAGTGTCCAGATTCACAAAACCCTTCTTCAGGCTACGAGCGGGCCAACGGGCAAAGGAGTTTACACCTACCCCATACGGGGAAGTTTGAATGCGAGTCCTATGTCAGGCGAAGTTCAGACGAGCCAGCAGAAGGTACCTACCGCCTCGGGCGCCCTCGGGCTTGGGGAAACCACGGACGTGGCCCACGATCAGTGCCATCACTGGAAGCAGGAGCGCCGGCTTCGGAAGCATCTCTCCCCGCGGCTCCCGTGCCCTGAGCACCGTCTGGAGAGAAGGCGAGCTCGCCTCAGCGCCGGAGGTGGAGGGCGCGGGCGGGGAGCCCTCCCTCTCCCGGCGGCTTGAGCAAGACCCCGGCGGCCTCCCCCTTCCCCCGGGAAGGCTTTGTGGCGGCGCCTCCCGCCGGGCGGACCTCAGCCAGCGGCCGCGGGAGCGGCGCCCCGGGCGCTGTCCAGCCTCCTGGTGCTGGAACCGCCGGCGCCGCGCCCGCCGCTGGGCGAGCCCGCTCACTCTGGCGGCAGGCTGCGGAGACGTCTTCTCGCGCCCGCCGCCTTCTTTTTCTTTCCCCGGTCGGTGGATGAGCTGGTTCCCTTCCCTGTTGATCGCCCCGGACAGGGGTGGGAGGAGGAAAAGGGGAGGAGAATTGGAAGGGAGGGGGTCTGCGGATGCGGGAGCATGCGTGCACCACCTGGTCACACACACACACACACTCGCTCACACAGCCCTCTAACCTACCCTTGCCTGTTGCAAAAAGCCTCTCTTATGGAGCACTCAGAAAAGCTTTCACATTCAGAAGCAAAGGTTTCTGCTGCTGGGTTTGCAAGCCCACAACGTGGGCACCTTTCATCCATTCTAGCAGGCACATTGGAACACACGCGCGCACACACCCAAGCTAATGATGCCCACTTCACTGATGAGCAAGGCCTGGGACTCACATTTGTGATGTGTCATTCTTGCTTCTCAAAAGCATGCAGTCTGAGTGGGAATGGCGTTTCTTCCCTGCTGGGTGATTCCAGAAACAAGCTTCAGGCTGAGTCAGGGAACATTATTATCCTGCATCTGGCGAGGTTTAAGGGGAAAAGATCAGTCAGGAAAGTTGGATGCTACAGTGAGATTCCCCTCATTGAATTTCAGGCCCTGCACAGCAGGTCAGCACAGACTTCAAGGCACTTCCTTCATTCCACTCACACCCCTGGCATGCGGTACCTTTCCTATTGATGCACGGCAGGGTAGATCAGTTTAGCCACAGTTCACCACCTGTCTTGTCATAGTCAGGATTCAGAAGTGCAGGCATGAGAGGCAAAAATAATATTTGAGAGCTCCTTATGAGTTTTCAGAGATAGAGCAGGGCCAGAGGTACATATGAAATAGTAGCCATATTAATATATATTAATATCTTTATTAGATCTTTTGGTTGGCCTAATACAAGTATTAATATGACTTCTGGATATTTCCCCCTTATGGCCAATACAGCTGAAGATAACTGTGGGCCATGAGATGTGAAAAGTTTGTTTCCCTTCTCTTGGGTGTTACTTCTCAAGGTCATGGAGGGCACAAGAACAGATGAATTTTTAAAAGCAAGCAAATTCATGAGGATAATAAATCAGTGTTGGGCTGCTGGAGAAACCAACAAATGCCTTCAGAATCCAAATGTCTTTGAATCCAAATTGTGGTTCCACAGCAGACTAGCTTTTTCCAAGTCATTTAAATTCTGCAAATTTGTGGCCTTTTGCTGGTTTGCTTTAAAATTTGTGATGAGATTTGCCTACTTGCAATACTACACACTTGCATTGATGTGCATATGCAAAGATGGAATAAAATTATTTTAATGCCTTTAAAACATCTGCTTCTGTCAAGGAGTGGATGAGGGAATGAAAGATGCCCGACAAGCTGCAAAACACAGATGGAACAGATTCGACAACATCTGAACATCGCAAGGAACAGGAAAATGAATAGAAGAAAAACAGAACAGAATTTATGAAAGACTTTTATTTATAGTAGTTCTATGCCTCCCTTTATGATCAAATCACAGTGTACAAAGTGCACAAATGTACGGCATGCATTAAAACAGCTATTAAAATGCAATTAAAATTGACTAAATTTGGGTTTAAGATACTTGGGTGCCTTTCCTAAGTTTTCAACAGATGCTTAAAATCTGTACAGGATGGTGCCACTCACATTGCAAGCAAGAAATAATTCTGAAGGCAGGTGCCCCAGCAGAAAAGGCCCTTACTTGTCTGCTGTGAGGTGTACACATGCAGGTGATGGAACAAGCAGGAGGCCCTGATCTGTGCATCCCAGTGCATGGACAGGTTGCTGTGGGAGAAGGAATCCCTGCAGGATTTATTGCGGTTTTAGAGTCCTGATGCACCTGATAACAAGCCTATAAGGTATTTTTAAAGCTATCACTTGACAGCTTGGGGGAAAATACTGTGGCTACGGACAGTTTCAGTGTCCAAAGACATCCATGGATTGATTCCAGGCTTGGAAAAAAGAAAAGAGCCGAACAATGCACATTGATTGATTAGGGTATGGAAAGAAGAGCGTGCTCCCACTGGAACCAGCCTGATTCTGAGTAGAGGGAGGGCTCTTCTCTGAATGCCTCTCCTACCAGAAGTTAGTAGTTGTGCTCCAATTTTGGCAAAGTCTCCCTGGAGTTCCATATCTGGTGAATTTTAGATTCAGTTATCTTACTGCTGCTTTCTTGGTTCCTAGGTTTTTCTTTCCTCTTCCTCTTCCCATTTCTGATATTTGTTAGGGAAATTGTAACTGTGTTGTTTGTTTAGCATTGTTTTAATTGAGCTTGAGTTAACTGCCTTGAAATCATTTTTAATTATAAGGTGGTGCACCATTTTTCAAACATGCAAACAAACAAAATTTCTAAAAGAGACAGAGATTATATGCTCTCTTTCACACGCAATTATATATCCCTTTGAAACAGATCATCCTGATGTGCATGTGACTCTGTTTAGTCCTGAACACACTCTGCATGTGCTCAGAAACTGTCTTTAGCATTATTTCACATGTTCAGATGGCTGGTCTAGAGGCTTTCTTCACACATGCTCCACATGGCTGTTTTTATTTCACATGAGTTGTAGATAGTTCTGGACTATCTGGGTCTACTTGGTGGATTCTGGTTCACATTAGGATGCAGTTTATAAAAAGAAGGGAATACATTATGTGGAAATTAGGTTTAGTTTAAAGCCCCTGCAAATGCACAGCACTAAGTGGAAAAATGGCTCTGAAAGATGCTTTATGGAATATCTTTAATCAGGTATCAGTTGAAATCACAGCATGGTGACTAAATTGAAAATATAAAAGAATGAGGCAGGAAACTCAAGCGGATCAATTTCCAAGTTTAATGTAGCTTAATTTTGTGTCCCACCACATCACTGTGTTTATAGGCTAATACAATGAAAATATAGTAGGTTTTAAATTAGGTACTCAGTGTTGCCAAGAATATTTTTAAAAGCCTCACACATTTTCATCTCTTCGTTCCACCATAATTGCGCCATACTCAGTAATATACTGCCCCAGTCCAGAGCCAATTATGGCGAGAGGCCCAAGGAATGAACAATTATTCTCTTGTGTTTCCAGTCAGGACAATATTCAATGTTCTTTGGGTGGATTACAAAAACGTTTGTACAAAAATACAGTAGACACAAAACCCATGAATCTGATAGATGCTATCAATAGATAGACTCTACTGTGTCCTTCTTATTTATTTATTTATTATATTTATATGCTGCTCTGTCTCCTGGGGACTCTATGGGTGGCTTACAATAAAAACCATGAACAGCCAGCATAAAACCATAAAACAAGGATTAGAACAATAAAATCAGATGCACAAAAATAAAATAAAATCCAATATAATATAATATACCAGACAGGAGAAGATATTGAGCAAGCAGCAGTAAGTAGCAGAATAAAACCGAAATAGCCACTAAAAACAAGTGTTAAATAAACTGCTAAAAACTAAACAAAGAAGGCACCAAGTGCATTTTTTTCGAGACAGCAAACCACAAGTAGGTCCTTCTCTTAGCCATTTTCTCCCTTATTTCATTAAGGGGTGGCTCATGGAGAGGGGTCTCCCTTGAAGATCCTTCTTACTATATTGTTCCTTTAAGTACCAAGCTCTTTCACAACAGGTAGTGGCTTCAGTCCTTTTCCTTAATGGTCCTTTTCTTTCTTCTTTTGAAATCTCACCTGTTTGGTAGCTAGTCCACAATAGTCCCTGTGCTGGGAAAAGTTTTTGAAAAGTTCTGTCCAGAACAGCAACTCTCACTCAGGGGCATTTTGCGTAAGCCCCTTTGAGGGTTCGTGTCTGTTCTGAAAACCTTTTATGTATGTGTACTGCTTTGTCCATTTCAGTAGTTTTCAAACTGCCTCCCCTTAAACAATCTTTTACACCTGGATTTGGCTATTGAGGAATTCCTGGATCTCCACCATGGAACGTTTCCTGGGTTGCAGAGCATCTTAAGTTATTTTCTAGGACAGAAATCAACTCCCAGCTTTGCCCTTAAGAGTTTGTTTGGCTTATGAAAATGGATTCTGTGCTCTACCTTAAATACCAGCTCTCAGCACTTAGAGGACTGCAACCCAACTTCCACCCAAACCTCCTTGCGTTTCTAAAAAATATGCTTCCCTTTTTACCTGCATTTGTGCCTTTGTCTCTCCTTTTCTTAAAATAAAAGGGGAATCATGGATATGGTGCAGCTGTGACCTACTGTTCTAACCTAGAATATACCCAACACACCCCTACAAATGGGAATGCTCTTTTGGGGAAGCATGTCCATTACAAACTGATTTTGCTCTTGAGGAACCTGATATGTGTCTTATCAACTCAGGGATTCTAACAGTCAAGTCTGAAAATGATCCTCTTTAACTTTCTTAAATACAAAGTTGTATTTTGGTGCCACCTTCTGGTTTCTTGAGTGTCATCATCTCAAAAGCTTGCCCACAATTTTGTGCTTTTGTGCTTAAACACAATAGTTATATTACTAAATTTCTTAGCAGGTGCAGTTGTAGGTGATCTTTTAATGTTGTTTAATGTTGTTGCATTACAGAGATGTGCAGAAAGTGATGCTGCTGTTACTGCTAAAATAACTGAACAATTATACTCATCCTAAATTTATACAGTTATAAAGCAGGAGTCGTTTTTGCATGGAAGGACCATGAGCTCCATTCTGTTCTGGCACTCAGAACAAATTCCTGGGCTCAGAATACTTTAATTCTAGGTGTGTGCCTTTTGTACCACTCACCAGATGGTGGATCTCTGGGTTTCAATGAAAAACAAAGTAGATCCTGCAAGAATGAAGTCCAGCCATGCCTGGTTTAAATTTTCTCCTAGCTAAGGCCATCTATAACAAAAGGTTTTATAGACAACCATTCCGTACCCTCCAATTATTTGCAATTAAGGACTGTTGTGCATTTATGTTTTATTCTTCCAGTTTGTTGGGAAATTCTGATCAATGTAGCTATAGATTATATTTTATGATTTATTTATGTAAAGGTTTTATATCCCGCCCTTCACAATGTTTCAGGGCAGTAAGACAATACAATACATAAGATGCAGCAACAAAATTACAGTAAATAAAATCCAAACACTATTAACACTATTAGTCACAGGCTCTCAGTCTTGCCTACTTCATGGGGTTCCTGTGAAGATTAAAAGGGACAAGGATCCTGTAAGGTGCAGGATATCACTACAATACATGAGTGAATGAATGAATGAGTGAATAAAAGGAAGGCCTTGCTGGAAAGCCTGAGTTGGGTTAGGCGCAATACATTGTTTAGGGCAGCTGAAAGCCCGTTTATCCCTAATCACAGAACAGGAAGTTGGAAGGGGACATGAAGGCCACTGAGTCCAACTCCCGCTGTTGCAGGACACCACATTGCACTGTCCCACTCAGATGGCTCTCCAGTTTCTTTTTGAATGTCTCTAGTGTGGGAGAGCCCACCACCTCTCTAGGCAGCTGCTTCCACTGTTGTATCGCTCTGATTGTGAGGAAGCTTTTCCTGATGTCCAGCCTGAATCTGGGTTGTTGCAACTTGAATTGATTATTCCATGTCCTGGAATATTCCACTCTGGCATCATCAAGAAGAGATCTTGACCTTCCTCTTTGTGACAGCCTTTCAGGTGCTTATAGAGAGATCTCACGTCCCTCCTCCGTCTTCTCTTCTCAAGGCTGAACATGCCCAGTTCTCTCAGTCTTTCCTCACAGGGCAGTGTTTCCAAATCCTGGATCATTTTTGCTACCCTCCGCTGGACCCTTTCTAATTTGTCTGCATCTTTCTTAAATCTCGGTGCCCAGAACTGGACACAGTATTCCAGATGAGGTCTTACTGTGGCATATAGAACTATCCTTGTGATTTGGAAGTGATTCTTCTATAAATGCATTACAAAATAGCATTGGGCGCAAGGGGTCTGGACTTGTCATGCTCCACCCAATTAAATGCAACAAGAGTGCAAGGAGCCAAAGTATGTTTAATTATTCTCAAAAATAAGTGTGATCACAGGAAATGGCAATTGACCGAGAAAGCATGGTGGAGTCCCCTTTCATAGCTGTGCTGACCAGGTGGTGAAGACAGCAGCCTATTGCGTTGACATCCCCGCAGCGAGTGCTGGTAGGCCCGTTTGAATACAGGTGGCTCCTGCGCTTACCTGCAAGGCTGGGCTACCTGGAGGTTGGGCTGGGACCTCTGGCAGGAGATTGCCCAGTCGCTTGCCACACGCTAGGCTCCAGTTTAGCTGGATGGTGCCTGGGACGGGGCCAGCCTGCCCGGACAGCCGGGGATGTGCTAGAATCGCACCTGCCCTTTTTGGCCGGCCCGGCCCGGCCCGGCCCGCTGGCACGAGAGCCCCGAGGCCTGCTGCGCCCTCCGCTCTGCGGGGCCACGTGCTGCCCACCTGGCCGGGACGCGTCTGCTTCTGGGGCGGCACGCGACGCGATGGCTGAACCGGCTCCCCTTTCGCAGGCGGAGGGCTCGGCCGGGCCGGCTGACGCGCGGCCTCCCGCAGGAGGCACCGGAGCGAGCAAGGGCTCCGTCCGAGCTCACGATGACGCGCCGGCGCCGTTTGTGCGGGACGGCGAGGCTCGGGCGGGCCCCCCGGGCCCGGCCGGGCGCTGCGAGGCCCGGGCAGGCGCTTCCCCGCCCGCCCCAGCGCGCCCGAGGGAGCCCGGAAGTGAGCGCGGCGGCGGCGGGCGCTCGGGC
>NW_025335817.1:5316470-5477944 GCF_004798865.1 Varanus komodoensis
GCGGGGCCGGGGGCTTGCGGCCCTCGGGCCGCCGCCTGCAGGGGTGCCCGCCGGCAGCCGGCGGCCCGGCGGGGTGTGGCGGCCTCGCGTGGGGCCGGCTTCGGGGTTCCCTGGGCCGCCCCGTTGGGGAAGAGTCCCGGGCGTCGGCGGCCGGGCGCTGCCCGCTTCCCGGCCCTCCACTTTGCTTTCCCATGCCGGAGCGAAGCCCTGGAAAAATGAGGAGGGAGTGATGAAATGGCCTCTAGGCATGTGCAGAATTCTCCTTTCCGGAACCCACTGAGCTGCTCCCTGCCGCACAGCTCCCGGTCTGCCTTCCAGTGCCAGGGGAGAGTCCTGGAAAATGCCACGGAAGTCATAAATGTACCTGTGAGGTGTACAGGATTTCTCCCTTTCTTGGACCAAAATATGACCCCCCCCTCCCGCTGCATCAGGCCTTCACAATAAATGCAAGGGTTCAAATTCAGGGCTCAGCCTTCTTCCCCACCCCAAGTCTGTGTTCCGGCACTATGGCCTCGCTCTGGAAAATGTGAAGGACATTATTTGCAAAGGTGCCTCTGCACATGTGCAGAATTCCATTTTCTGTCAGCAGCATTTAAGCCATTGCAGCCTGTTCTGATATATCAGACTGACTAGATAGGAATTTTAGGAATAACCCTTAGCTGTTTTATAAAATAATGTATTTTTCATATCTCGTTCTCTAAAAATTAAATATGGACACTGAGTTTTTTGAAATTCTTTTATCAGGAGGAAGAAAAATTAATTCAACAGGAATTAAACAATTTGAAAGCAACCGTTTCTGCGCCCTCTACAACACTGGTAAGCTATAAAAACACAATAAACACCATTCCGCATGTCCTGTATGTAAGCAGATGTTCAAACATTTATATTACCAAGTCATATTTAACTTGCTGTATACCATTCCCCACCGCAAACTTATTTTTTATTTGCAAAAATAAAAAGGAACAACAATGAAAGTGACTTGAATTGTGGAAAGAAGGAATAAAGCATGATGGAATTGTGAATGTGAGAAAAGAAAATAGCATTATCAGCAAGTAGAAATGGAGAGCATTTTCCTTTGTGAGGTCTTTAAATATTGTTAGTGTACTGTGAATGGGTGCTGAGTTACACCATAATTTTTGTGTTGTAATGGTGACACGGCTGGGGTAGTTGGCAATATGGTTTATATTATAATTATCATATGTGAAAGCAGCAGGAAGAGAATTCTTTGCATCAGCTCTAGGATCTGGTGTGAAGTTGCCTGGTTGCTAGAACATGGCCATTGATTAGGGGGATGTGATATGGTGCATGGTGGATCTTCAATATAGGATTGCCCCCAAAGTTATCTTAAAAAAAAAACTTGAGAAGGTGGTGAGGGTACAGGCAGAAGTTTAACAGAACTATAACTTTAGTTACAACAGGACTGAAGAGGGAGCTGCTCCTCATGATTCAAAAACATGCCAAAGAAATGGTACTGTTTCTACCAGCAATGGCTAGTAGTTACTATGTTCCTCTAAGAGTTATTCTGTTATTGTTGCCATGCATAACATGCTAATCATATACTGGAATTTCTTAGAGTTGCACTCCCAAACTGAAATCCTTGGTTCTGTGTGTTTCTTTTCACATGATTTATATCGTTGGAATAAGAATTTGATAATCCTCTGTCTGTCTGTCTGTCTGTCTGTCTTTCCACCCATACAACATATTGATAATTTCCATGTCCTGTATTTTAGAGATTGATGAAGGAATGTATGGTGCGACTCATCTATTGTGAGATGCTGGGCTATGAGGCATCATTTGGATACATCCATGCTATCAAACTAGCACAGCAAGGAAATCTTTTTGAGAAAAGAGTCGGTAAGCTTTTTCACTATATTGCTCAAAAAAGCTCGCATGTAGGTTTGGGTGTGTTTGTACCATGGGAAAGCATTGTTGTGATCTGGCCAGGAATGTTAAGAAGTCAACGCTTCCGTCTCTGCCATTGCTTCCCTCCAACAGGCAATGGTGCCCACTGCCTCTGAATCAAGAGGTTCTATATAGCCACAAGATTAAGCATTGATTTTTATGTCAGCAAAGTATTTAAAATTATATTGCCCTGCTATCACCAAAATCTTCCCAGGACAGGTGTTTTGGAAAAGTGCTGTAAACTTCTCTGGAACTTGGTGCTCTCAGATGTGTTTGCCTGCAACTCCCATCATCCCCAGCCACCATGGCCATATTTGGAGGATGCTAGATTGTAGGACGCTATTATAGAGTGAGACAGGAATCAAATGCATGACATACAAAGAATTTAGGATGTATAACAGAGACCATTTTTCCTTTCCTTTAGGTTATTTGGCAGTTTCCTTATTTCTTCATGAAAGCCATGAGCTACTGCTTCTGCTTGTGAACACAGTTGTGAAGGTACAGTTTTGGGGGAGGTTTGGAGGCAGGCATCACACTGACTTCAAGCTTGAGTTATTCTCCATTAATTTTAGATTTGTAGAGCAAATACTATAGGCATTTCACTTTTGATTGCTTATTTAATCTTCATAAAACAGCAAACAAAAACCAAACCAGAATTGCTCCTGGCTCATTCAAGTGTTTAATTCTAATGCTCTGTTGATCAGTGTTGAATTCTTCTGAAAGCTACTTTGCACCTTAGAAGGAAGAAGTAATAGCACTATTTTAACATCACTTTTGTTTGCTGAATGAGTTTGCTTAGCTGCGCTCTTTACAAACATTCCTGTTTGTTTATTCTCTACTTCCCAAAGCATCGGTCTTTCAAGTTTATAACCTATGGATGGATAAGGTATGGGAGATTATGAGAGTAGAAAAATGTTTTCCTAAATGAAACATACAAAAGAAAGTAAGTTTGTGATAGTTTAAACATATGAGGAAAGCCAAGCGATTTTATGGCAGCATGTGTATATTGTTTCAATTCTAACATAGTTTTGACTTATAAAAGTAAAAATGTGACTCTTTGAAATAACATTAATGATGTCTGCTAAACATAGTTAATCTGTTGAGGGGGAAGTAAACACCTTTGCATTCATGTCTCTGGCAGGATTTGCAGAGCACGAATCTCATGGAAGTGTGTATGGCCCTTACGGTGGCAAGCCAGATCTTTCCTTGGGAAATGATTCCAGCTGTCCTTCCACTAATAGAAGACAAGCTTCAGCATTCAAAGTATGTTTTTGCTTATAAAACTCCAGGAGGATGCCTTCCCAAAGCTATTGTAAACACAGAGTCCAATGTGTATTTGGTTACAACAGCAGTAATAATTGGGCTTGTTAAGGTGAACAAAATGTTTTCTTTTTTAAGGGAAATTATTAGAAGAAAAGCTGTCCAGACATTGTACAAGTTCTATCTTATTGCCCCCAACCAAGTGCAGCACATCCATGACAAGTTTCGGAAAGCGCTATGTGACAGGGATGCGGGAGTTATGGCTGCTTCATTGCACATTTACCTCCAAATGGTGAAGGTGAGAAGTCTTAACAGTTGGGATGGTTGTGTGAACTGAGCTGCCTCAGAATTGAAACCAGACTTGTGCTGATGGTGTATTCTCAATGCAGTATTTCTACCCTATAACTTTACCTCCTCACAGCCAGTTTTTCTGTGATTCTGATGCGTCGCTCAGTGTTCTGAGTTTCATTTGTATATTTTGTGTTTAATTGTCGGTTGTATGTGAGTTTGAAAATCAGGGAGAGCATTGTAACATTAAGATGGAAAGGACAAAGGTGTATAATGGAGGAACTGAAACATGAATGCATTGTTTGCAGTGTCTTGTTTAAAATGTCTTAATTGCACATTTTCTCTTTTGTCTAGGAAGACTCCTCTAGATACAAGGATTTGACAGGCAGCTTTGTAGCGATTCTAAAGCAGGTGGTGGGAGGAAAACTCCCGGTAGACTTCAACTATCACAGTGTTCCAGCACCTTGGTTACAAATTCAGCTTTTAAGGATCTTGGGGCTACTTGGAAAAGATGATCTAAGGTAAACTTCCTTGCTTCAACGTCTCGTCACTTTGAATAGGCTTACAGATGCTTGTGTTTCCTTAAAGAATTTCCATGAAACAGAAGTCAGAAAAGTTTCCCATCTGTTCATGAGCAGTTTTCAACCTGTCTCCCTTGCTCTGATTTCATAACTAGTTTCTCAGCTGTTCTGCTAGCCAGGGTAAGAATGGTGAAAGGAATGCTTTTTTGTTTTTTGGTATTCCTTCTGGTCATTGAATTAAATTCCCATTTGATACAAATTCTGCAGCTGTACCTCTACCCACAGTCTCAATTACAGGAATTTATGTGAGGTTTGTATTACAAATCATTATGTACAGTTACCCATGAAATGACCTAGTGTATCTCTCCCTCTGTTTCAGTGGTATTTGTACAGGAGAATTTCCCACTGAAATGTCTGTGCTGCTAATGCTAAATATGGTAGCCTTCTTTTCTGTCTGAGAAGCCTTCAAAATATCATGTGTATAGATTTCAAAACATTATTTTATTTGTGATTTAGCTGGGTTTTGGTATTTCAGCCTTCCTTGATAGGGCTGCGTGCTAGACACATGTATACAGTATATTTACCTTTGTTTGGAAAATAAGAAATGATACAGCCTGTTCGGAGATGAGGCAAGTTTTGAAAGCAAGGGTAGTCTTTCAGTTGGGAGACTAGAACTGCAGTCATAAACACAATTACTAAAACATAAGTCTCATTGAACATAGTGGGACTTCTGAGTTAACATGCATAGGATAGCACTCTTCCGAATTTTCTCTCTGCGTTGTTCCAGTAATAGCTAAAATATGAAGGTATTGCTCAAGCTTCTGATAATAGGCTGTTGGACTGAATAAAACTCTGTGCAGGATTGAGTTTTAAGACTAAATCTTTTTTAAGAAAGTAACTGTTTTGTATACTTTTATCACTTTGCAATAGGACCAGTGAATTAATGTATGATGTTTTAGATGAATCTCTAAGGCGGGCAGAGATAAACCACAACATTACATATGGTAGGTGGGAGTATATTTTCTAACTATAATGGAAATGCCATAGAAGAATGCAGAAAGTTGCAGTCCCCGGGGTCTGTATACAAGAGTGGGGGAAGAGGCAGCCAGACAAGTGAAGGTGGCATTTAAGAAGCTCTTGCAGCTGCTGATTTGGCTTAATGGACAAGCCAGTTTTAAGCACAAAAGCAGCTTGCTTGGCTCTGGGCAATTGTTAGTAGTAAAAACATGCAAGATACCAACCACGGACCACCCCCAGGCTTCTCCCCTGGCCATTCGTATGGCTTTCTGGACTTGCAGCCTTATTTAGTAATATAATGTGGTAACGAGTGTGAATTATTTACTGCAGTTGAAGAAATCTTTATCCTAAAATACTTCCAGCAACTACGTGTTAATACCTTTCAACGCTCTGGTTCTTGTTGAGGTGGTAAGCCTGTATCCGGGCTGCAGCTGGGAGAGTGCCTGACTGCCTGATGGCTCCCTCCGTGTAATAGTCCAGCACAGAGACCTGGCATGGGAGGAAGTGGTGGGGGCGGTGGTCTGGCCAAGCCTATTTCCTGGATCACTTTGCACTGTGAAGGGGTTTTTTAATAGAAGATTATTGTACTGCTTAAAGTAGAGCAGCCCAAATTCAGGTTTACCACTACGGTGTGGACTAATTCAAAGACTGATGATGAAAATCAGTTTTTAAAAAGCAGGTGTATCATACAAATATAGCAACATCCTTTGGAAGGAAAAAGTTGAGTGTTTGTTCGTTCTGTAGCCCCCCCACCCCACCCCGCACCCGCGTGTGTGCATTTTACTATATTCTGTTCCACCAGTAAAACAATTCTCTCCTTAGAACCATTATTGCTAAACATAATAAAAAGTGGCCAAGAGCCAAAACAAACAGCTGCGATGATAAACAGCAGCAGAACTAAAAACAGTTTGGTCAGTGATTTAAAAGCCCAGGGAAAATGACAAGGATCTTTGACTGGCAACAACAGCGAAGTAAATTACTTGCACAAGCGGTCTTTGTTGCCACTGATTTAACTTACATAGGTGGGAGCATTTGGAGAAGAGCCACTGATGGCACTGTGACGAATGGGCAGGTGCATGTGGGAAAGTCATGCCTTTGAATGCCCAGCTTCCAAGCTGTACATGTTTCAGAATGTAAGACTTTATATTTGAACGTGTTGGCTTATGCAGTAAGTGTGTCTGTCCGTGGAATGCAGAGTGCTAGAAGCTCATGTGGTCAACAGCGTCTTGACAAAGGCACTGAGAGAGGAATTCAGTGGTCCCCAAGAGAGCACTGCAGGCCCCACAGGAGTCCTGCCCCTCTCCTGAGACTAGACGTTGCCTCGAGCTCAGGAGGGGTCCTTTGTGCTCCCAGTCCCCTCCTGCTTGCCACTGTTGAAAGAACTACACCAACAGTTTTCCAAGGTTGCAAAAGCTGCCTGGGAGGAAGGGGAAAGAGGGCATTCCAGCTGGTCAGAATATGAGAAATCTGATACAATGTCCAGCCTCGGCTTGGTCCCTGCCCGCATGCCCTCTCTGAAGTCTGTCTAGAGAGAAATCATTTCAAACGAGGACGGAGAGGTAGAAAGTGCCTTCACTGCTCTTTCTAGCTGGCAGGAGCTTGTTAAATGCATGGGAGCCTCTAACATATCTGCTTTATTACGATACTAGCGTTCTGACACCTCTGTAGACTTGCTGGACTTAGGTAAGGCTTCTATATTGTCAGTTTGGTTTCATGTGACATTTAAACAAGTTTTCTTTGTCTTTGTATAGCAATCTTGTTTGAATGTGTCCAGACGATTTACACAATTTATCCTAAATCTGACCTACTTGAGAAAGCGGCAAAGTGTATTGGAAAATTTGTCCTGTCGCCTAAAATTAATTTGAAGTATTTGGGTAAGTTCTTTGACGATCATAGCCCAGTACATTTGATGCTGGATGTCTTGTGATTTCAGCTTGCAAACTTTTCAGTAACTTTTCTTTCCAGGATTAAAGGCCCTAACGTATGTTGTCCAGCAGGATCCCAACCTTGCATTGCAACACCAAATGACAATTATTGAGTGCCTGGATCATCCTGATCCCATTATTAAAAGAGAGGTAAGTGGAATGTTAAGGGCAGCTCAGAAATTCAAGCCCTAACATCAAATAAATATTTTTTCACATGCATTATTTTTTTTCTGTGCAATATTGCACTTTGTAAATATTTTTCCAGGTGATATTGCACTCTGAGAATGTGGCATGCTGGATTTGAGAGAGATTATAGATACAGTGTTTAAAGATATTGCTGCCCCTATTTAGGTTACTCAGTGTTCTGCAGATCCTTTGGCATATCAACTCCCACAGTCCCTTGTTGGCTAGAGCTGATGCAGTTTATTGTTACAGAAAATTGGAAAGGTATCAGGCTGCCAATTCCAAACAGGTATATGTAGACTTACCTTGGTAACAATAAATAACACAGTCATCCAGATAAGTATTCATGCATTTGTGCAGAGTAGGGGTGGGCAGTTCTGTCTGTTTCAATTTCTGTAGCATTTACAGTTGATCAAACACAAATGCACTTCCTTTTATTTCTACATGAGTTTGTGGTAGGTTTCTTCATGCATGCTTGTTTGCATGAAAACCCCCCTTTTCTGCAATCAGTTTCCTTGTAAATGTCTTTTTTGTATGCTGTTTTCTCCAGTGTAGTAATAATAATCCATTTTTGGACACAGTTTTTTAATCAGAGAATTATGTTGTTAAAGTTGCAGGCTATGAAAACTGAAGGACATTAGTTTGGTTTGAGGCACGAATTAAAGCCGTAGGAGAATTTGTCCAAAGTATGTGTATCTCTTTAATTCAGTATAAACATCCAATCTCTTTGCCAAATAAAAAAAACCCCTGAATGCATGGATTTGGGGAGCCAGTGGAAAAAAGACGGAAACCCTTGTGAACTGAAGCACTTACAGAGTTGGGCCACAGTATAGTATTCCATGTGTGTTTCATAGAGACAAGTACACAATTTATAAGCCTCATACACAGTCTGGGACCGTACAGATGGCTCTTCATCATAAACTCCTTGATTTTAACTTTTCCAGATAAGCATTTTTCAGTGTGCTTAGATTTCTTGGCTCGACGCTTTTTAGAAAAAGTATGCCATTGTCTACGTTAGCTATAGAACTGTTCACCACTCCGGATTCTGCTTAGATATGAAGTGATATAGCAGTCCTGGGAATGCGTGAATACATCTGAAACCGCATTTCTGTAACTGAGAGAGAATTAAGATAGATTCTTAGCTCGTGCAACTTATTCTTAAATCGCCATATATCTTAAGATACACGATGTCTTTATGCAGTTGGCATTTTGTATTGAGTGTATAGCTCTTGCAATTGCAACCTTGCAGCCTGCTGAAGATCCTTTTGCTTTTCTTCGCTTTGCATATAAACATCGATTCATCCTGCCCTTTCCTTCAGACACTGGAACTTCTGTATAGGATCACCAATGGACAGAATGTCACTGTTATTGTTCACAAGATGCTTGACTACCTAACTGAAAGCAAAGAGGAATATACTATCATCAACATAGTTGGGAAAGTAGCAGAATTAGCAGAAAAATATCCTTTTGTTTGTTTTAAATATTACTGAAGTACTTCTTGGCATTGTACATGATCAGATACTTGCATTCGTAGCCTTTGGGAAGGTGATGCTGGGAACATTGTGAAAAACTGCTATCCATAACTAGTATATGTTTTATTTTTATTAGTTTTATTTCTGTACGGCCCAATAGCCTAAGCTTTCCAGGTGGTGTACACCAGTTGGTAAATAGTAAAATAGAATATAAAATATGAATGCTGGTAAAATCATCAAAATTACCTTGTTTTGAAAAATTAGTAACTCTGTGTATGTGTGTGTGTGTGGGGGGGGGGGGGGGGAAGAGAAAGAGAAAGAAATTTCTTTTGTTATCAAGACATGTTTTCTCAGATCTGAACTTTTAGCACTGCGAGGTATGTTCAGGGACTTTAGCAGATAAGGGACTTAATTTAGTAGATAAGTTTGGCACTTGCTATAAGCGAGTTGCATATAGTATAATAATGGGATTGCCCACCAGAAGTACTTAATGGGGCCAAGATGCTGGACCTCAGCTCAGCAAGCTCATAATTGACCAGTATTAAACTTGCGCTCAGTAACCTCCCTATGTTTTTCTCTCCTTTAGAGAGAAAGTAACACTGAGTCTGTGCCTGTTGATTGTTTCCCTCAACCCTTCAGCTCTTTTTCATCTTGAGCAGATTGTGGATTTAGACAGAAAAGGATAAGGGCAGATCAAGTTCTGTTTCAGTTCCCATAACAAAGAAATTGTAATGGGATAACAAGCGTGGGGATGTCTTCGATCTTACTTTCATGAGATCTGAAATGGATGGGAATTGTGGTGACCCACAATGCTGTGTGTATTTGCTTGGCCTTCATTTATCTTGCCTGAAGATAATTTTAGCAGCCATTTCCCTTATAAGTCTGCTAACATCTTTAATGTAATGATGCTGAATCTGCAAGAGAGCACAGTTGGATTGTCCAAGTACTTTTCTTTAATGTTTCTGGCACGTATGCTCCTGACAATGAATGGTTCATCCAGACAATGAATGCAGTATTTTCCATAGGAGGAGATAAAATGCATCCAGATATCCCAAATAATTTCTTACGACTCCTTGCTGAAGGTGAGCAAAACACATGTCACCTAGTGATGAGTACTTACGAATGTCATTTTTAAAAATAGTTCTTTTAAAAACCCACATCATACAGTTAGAGGAAAGGAAGAACAATGATGCACGTCTTTCCTAGGTTTTGAAGATTCACAGGAAGACAGCCAGCTGCGGCTTCACGCTGTCCAATCTTACCTCAGGTTGCTAGAGGATGAAAATGCAGTTTTTCCACAGAAATTTCTTCAAGTGATGAGTTGGGTAAGAAAGACACAGATTAAAAAGAGATACAAGAATTCTCCAGCACAGACAAGCTCTAGGTACAACATAGGCAATTGAATTTTGAACATGATGACTTTTTAAGGAAAACAAATATGAGAAATAGTTGTTCGTACAAAATGAATGTCAGTTTAACATGTGTTTCAGCATCCGCATGCTTGAGGGTGGAAGTCAGACTAAGTTTGAAATCAAATTGATTTTATTGATAAAATTATGCTTGTGTTGGCATTTTACTAGTGCAGACTGCTTTAGGAAGAATTGTTTCAGTATTAAATTGTCCTGTTTTTAATCGGGTGAGGAGTAATCCACTCAATTGTGTGGGCTGCCTACTTTTCATATCTTGTGTGTTTTTCTAAGAACCTTGGGTTTTCATCAGAGGCAGTACTTATGGTTGCCATCACACTGTTAAAACAAGGCATTAAAATTTACCAACATAGTTTAATGACAAGGTACAAAATGATGGTAGAAACAAAAACAAGGCCAAGGCCATTATATTTTGCATCTTCAGAGTTATCTATCCAGTTTTTTCAGGGACTGGAGGACTGGCTTGGTTCTTTCACATGTGGAAACCAGAGTTTGATATTTGCATGATTCATAAGAATAAAATGCAAATTATATATATTACATGCCACAAGTAGACTGTTGTAGTTTCCTTTTTAAAAATCTGTTTTCCATGTAGCCACATGTTGTTTGTGGATTTTCAGTAGATTTCTTTGGTTTTTGCCAGACAAATTTCTGAGTTTGATTCGTATGACAAATGAGATCAGTTAAGTCTTCTAAATAATACTTCAGCTTACTTTACAAAAATTTTGAGAGTTACTCCTAGAAGGTTCTCAATGGGAATGTGTTCATTATATTTATATGCACTGCAGATTTCTTGGAATTTGAAAGATCAGAGATTAGCTCCTTGTTTATGTGTACATTGTTATCTGTGCCGATCTTTTGCTCTTAAAATCATATTGCATCTCAGTGGCTTTTTCTAGACCACTCTATTTTTCATCTGACAATTTTGAATCTGTTAATTTTTTGTCTTCCATAAATGGAAAGACAGAAATGTGTCCAGATTTATTTTCCATTTGTCCTTTATAGATTGACCATGTTGAATTTTTGTTTGACAGGTGTTGGGGGAGTACAGCTATCTCATGAAAAACACAGATCCAGAAGTTTTCTTGGCAAGTTTGCATAGGATACTTACAAAGAATGCTACTTCCGAAACCAAAGTCTGGATTATGGCTGCTGTGATGAAAATAGCTCCTCGAACCACAGTTTCAAAAACAATTGATGAACTCATTGTGGAATTTGGTAATTCCTTGGACACATGCATGAGGCAGCATGCATTTGAATTAAAGCATCTATATGAAGATAAAGAATTGATGAAGAAGTTGTTTCCAGTTGATGCGAGCTGTGAGGACTTAGCGGTGAGTTAGTGGTATCATTTCTGTGTGCATCCCTGCATGGTCCTTGGAAATTGAATATTTCTTCAAAGCACACTAGAGAAATAAGTGCTTGTGTTTTTAAATCTTGGACCTGTGGAAGTAAAATATATGTAGTAGACAGTTTACCTGGATCTTATTCATGGCTTCCATCATCCTCCCAAAATTTGGAGGCAATGTATTCCCTTATTGAAAAGTAGAACTGTTCTCCAGTGTTAATGCACTTGGCTTTTTTGTGAGGACACACAGTGCGAACTAGAGTCTTACCAGGGGATTCTGCTTAACTCTGCAGACTGTCAGAAGCTCATGTCCTGAATGTGCAATTTTGCGCAGCACGCCTAGCAGGAAATGTGCCAGGGTTGCTCAGTTTCACTTGAACTGTTTTAGACTATTGAGGTTGGCAAGGGAAAAAAAAAAACACTTTTCAGAAACATCTAGTTGTTAGCAGGCAGTTAAAAGCAATTAAATAATGAGCGCAGCCCCATGGTTTGCTAGAGGGTGAGGCTTTTCCAAGATGCGAGGAATTGCAAGCGTCTCTCAACTACACTTCCAGGTGAACGGGGCAACGGAATTAGTTGGCCAAAATCAGCCATCAAAGTGTTTTGGAAGGCGAGGGAAGTGTGGAGGCAACTCTAGTCTCTGTTCCTCTTCCTGTTCATTGGATGTGGGAAAACCTCCGTGTTTGGAGGGTTACAGGCAGTCACATCAGATGGTTCTCGAATGTGTTACTTGCCAGTATTACACCTTACTGAGAAGCCTTCCTCTGGCAGAGTTGAATCTAAAGTGCTCTAGAAAGAAAACGGTGGGTCTGAAAAATTGGGCACTGTTCTCACAAAGTGTATATTTAACTGGGGCCATTCACGTCTGGTTGCTAGCAATTTTGTTTTAAAATATACTCGGATCGATTTGATATGGATATTGGGTAGAAACTTCCACAGGATGTATGACAAAGCAGGTGTAGGGTTGTTAGATAGCCAGAGGCTAGCTTCCTAAGGTGGCAGTGGTATTTCCTCGAGGGGTTTATAACTGAATAACTTTTTAACCTGTCGCTCTTAATTCAATATAGGTCGATGCTTCCTTATCCTTCTTAGATGGGTTTGTAGCTGAAGGGCTGGACCGCGGTGCAGCACCGTATAAACCTCATCACCAGCGGCAGGAGGAGAAATTGTCTCAGGAAAAAGGTGATTGCATGTTCACTTTTCCTAAGCAGAATATTTGATGTAGGCTCGGGGCAAGAATATTATACATCGGATGGTGTCCCTAGTCAAAAAAAACCCCACTCTTCCAGTGCTTTTGTAGCAGTTGTGCCTCATTGCTTGGTGGTGGAAGCAGCAAACTGAATCATCCTCAGGTGAACTGTCCTGATCATTTTGGCCTGTTACTTCCAAGCCTCCAGTCAACTTCTTCAAGCGGCCTTATGTGTCATGTGTCCGTTTTTTCTGACTCTCCATATGAAGGGTCTGTGATTCCCATGAAAGAATGGGATAGGAAAGCTTTGGTGACTGGTGGGACAGCCGCACTGGAAAATTGTGCTTATATAATTAAAATAAAATATAAAATTATACTTTGCATTACAAAAAAACAAATGTTGTGCCATATTTCTGTGTATGTAAATCCAGATATGACTGTGGTTCATGGTGAGCAATGAATTACAGATTTCATTATGTTGTACGGTTTATTACATTCACAGTGGGGCGTGTAGTCATGGAATAAAGATGCTTTGGTTAAATGCAGTTGTAATGGGATTTCTGTGGCCAATATTCTAGGGTGAATATTGCTTTTGCAGGATTCTTTCAGGATAGACGATCTCTTATAAATGCAAAGTGTGTTGTTTCTAAACAATGCCACCCCACGAATTCTTGGTGTCCGTACCAGATGGTAAAACATTCTTGTTGGAACTTATTTGTGGCAGATACAACAATCTGCCTCTCATGAAGTATTTTTGCCTTTTACGTGCTGTTTTTCATTCTTTGCAGCTTTGAATTTTGAACCATACGGGCTCTCACTTTCCCAGAGCTACTCAGCATCTGGTTTTCCTGGCAGACAGTCTCCAACTGGACTTTCTCTGGGTTCTGACATCTCTGCTAGTAGTGCTGAGACAGGACAAAAGGAGTGAGTATCTTGATTCTTTTATCAAGTTGGCCTTAACTTGCTAGGAGAATATTGGCTCTGCAGAAAGCAATTTCTTTCTGTGATTTGATTTGTAGTAGTAAGTAGTAGTACTTTATAACCTGCCTAATTCCAGTCATTGAGATTTCCAAACAGTTTTTACTTAAAAACAGCCGTGGGGTCTGAATTAGTTTGGGGCTGTAGTGCTGAGGAGAAGAATGAATTAGCCTCCCCCACCATGCCATTTATTTTGCCAGCCCGTACGACCCCTGTTTGCCCCAACTTCATTAGTCTCTCTGTGTGGCTAATCCTTGGAAGTAAGCCCACAAAAGTTAGTAGCCTGCAGATTTTTTTTTTACTTGTCTGCAGGTATCCTGTCTTTCCTCTTGCTGGAGGAGGGGAGCCCCCTTCTTCCCAGCCAGCAGGGAAATACAGGATGCTAATAGAGTCAGCAGGAAAAAAAATTGAAGGCCTTTTATAAAGTAGCCTGGCCAAGAAGGAATGGAGCTGAAGGATGAGTGACCTATCCTCTGGCATCCACGAAAACTGGCTGACCTGGTGGAGCAAGGATGGAGAAATCAATCCATTGTCCACCATCCCATTAGCTCACCTTCCCCACAATGCCTTATTGCCTGTGACTTTCAGGTAAGTTATTTAAATGCAAGCCTGATAGGGCTTGTCCTCAATTTGGTTTGCCAGTAAACCTGGCTTCTTCAGGTCGGTACAAGGGGAGGCAGGCCTTCCAGAAGCATTTTGATGGGCTTCTCCTGGTCTCTTTGCTGACCTCTCCTAATTACACATTCTTTAGGACCAACAGTCTGAAGCTTGACGGCGTGAAGAAATTATGGGGAAAAGAAGGCTACCTCCCTCAAAAGGAAAGCCAAGTAGAAAAAGAAGAGAGTGTCAAACCGATGGAGCGTCTTGTTGCTCATTATCCACCACAGTCCGAGCAGGAAATTACTGGTCTGTCAGAGGAAGAGAAAGAAAAGCAGCAGCTCGCTTCAACACTCTTCGTTGGCCTGGGCTCCCAAGGCAGTGTCAGTCTGGTAGGACAGCAAATAGTGGCTATAGCAAACTTACAGTAACTTTGAGAACATCTCCCAAAGTTGCGGTTTCCAAATATGTGTTCTGAACCCGCTGCTAACTGTCTGGTACATCCCTGAATGATGTAGAATCCAGTACTAAAGCCCCGTGTACTTTCTTTGGTGTACATAATGGGACACCCACACTGCTTTTTGGTTCTTGGAATCCGTTCCCCAGCCAACACAGAAAAGCAATTCTGAAACTGAGTGGGGTTGCAAAACAGTTTGCAGTTAATCGCAGGAGTCAGCTGTTCAACAGGAAAAGTGTCCAACTGTTTTGTGAGGAGTGCAAGCCACTGCGCTTGTCTAAAGGCATGCTTTGGATTCTTGTCTTGTGTATGGAGTTTCTCCTGCTAGAAGTGTTGATGCAGGTCCCATGAGTCTCTTGGTCTTTTCCCACCTACATTTTGGGAACCTCTTGTCTGCAAGGAATGGAAACATGAGTCAAGTATTTCCTTCTTCCCTTTACCATTGGTTGTTGTCTTAATATATGATTCATAGCTAAAAGGGGTACAATTACATCATCATATTGGTCTTTCTGACATGTGCAAGGTCCCAGGTTCAATCCCCAGCTTCTCCAGGTAGGATTGGAAAAATTCCTGATTGAAACCCTGGAGAGCTGCTGCCAGTCAGTGCTTGACAGTACTGGGCTAGAGGGACCACAGTTCTGACCTAATATAGCGCAGCTTCCTGTGTTAGCCAGGCAAATGGCACAGAGCTCAGAATGTGAGTTGCATCTCCTTTCAGACTTGTGGAGTAAGTTAGTGTACCCTGATTCCACATGCATCCTCACTGAGCCCTTCCAAAACCATGGATTCTACTGTATTGCATGGGCCCCGTTAGAAGACTGGTAAATTTATTAATGTTTATCAGATAGTGTAATGAACTCTCCCGGTGCCCAAAAGCCAGGATGGTGTCTTGATGCCATGGCAAGGCCTTAGAACCTTAAGCCTGTTAGGAAGAGCACCAGAGTTAATCGCCTTGGCATTGCTTTCCCCAGTTATTCAGAAGGTGAGGGCCAGCTTTGCTGTGAGAAGAAAGCTGTTTGCCTTACTGAAGGGGCTTTTCTGCCTGGAAAGGGTGCATATGGGCAGACTTGGCAGTAGCGGGAGAGAGGAACCATCACGTGGCAAGAGGCATTGCCTCTTTCTCTTGGCCTGGTGAGGGGCCTGACATGTTGCTTGCCCAGACAACTTTGGAGACCCATGGAATATCCCCTGGCCTATTGCGGGAAACTAGTACGGGCACCGATGGAGGTGGAGTTGAGCTTTCTTTTGCTTGCTTGTCACTCTGCATCCATCCTTCATCATTGTATTCGATGACCTGTGTATCATTTTGACACATTTCTTCCTAAGCATCCTCAAATCTAATGTGAAGTGACATGACTGGACCAGACCCCTGGGGTTAAAACAGCTGTCGTCTTCTTTTTTTAAGCTAATAGCCTAAGACCCATGATCAGTTCTTTTAAATCAAAGGGTAGGGAGAGGAAAACTGGAATAAAAAAGAGTGGGAGGAGAGAGCAGAATAAAATGCAGGAGAAAACTGGACACTGGTAAAAAGTGAAAGTACCAAGTGGGCCTCATGTCACAGGTAGAGGCTAAAGGAAGGTCTTGACCATGAAAAGGTCGAAAGCTCACGCCTTCAAACAATTAGCTCTACTCAGACTTCACATTATAAAGTAAGTTTTTTGTATTTGTCTTGTTTTTCTGTTGTAAAGATGGGCAAAGGAGACTCCACAACTCAGAAGTTCACAAGAAAATCAAAAACAAAGGAAACACAAAATAATGAGGGAGCAGTCAGCAGCCAAAGCACGGCTAGCCCTTCTGCGGGTCCCGAAGCATTATCAAGGAACAATGAGCCTTTCCAAAACAATGGGCACTTACATTTAAGGAAAGGTTCGCTGAGTTCAGCTGAACATTCTGAATCGAAGGTAGTGTTGGATAGATCTCCTTCTCTTCCGGAAGGTGGACTGAATGACAAGCTTTTGGGTCATAGACTTTCGCCATCTTCTTTATTTGCAGATGGTAATATGGACATTTTTCATCCTTCTCCAAGTGCTCAGGCTATAGTCCACAATCAACCCCCTTTGATGCCTTACTTGCCAGAAGATGTAGCCAAACATCCACATTCAGAAATCTTAGAACTTTGTGGGAATGAAACTCTGTCTTTGTATTTTTCTAAAGTCTGGAAAGATGATTGTGTCCTACTTGTTTTATTTCTTGTCAATCGAAGCACTTCCATACTTAAAGATGTAAATTTGAAATTGGAACACACGGAACATCTTAAGGTAAGAACAATTACAGTTTTATCACCGATTCTTTCCTTTTGAAATGGTAATACAAAACACTGGTATGGTCTTCCTTTATTTTGTAGATCTCTGAATGTCCTGGGTGCCATTTTGCTGTAATAGAAGCCCAGAGCATAGAAAGCTGCCAGATGTCTGCAGTAATGGAGGAACTCTGCTCATCAGGAACAGCCTCTGGTTCCATCAGTTACCATCTAGAATCAGATACACACCTCAGATTTTCTGTAACTTTAGGCTTATTGGATTTTATCAGGTAACTCTTTCAATTAACTTGCTAGGAGCTAGGGAGTGCAGCCAAGCATCTGTGTGAATGCACTTGCTTTCTTCCTTAACCTGTGACCCTAGGTAAATCTTTCTTGTACCTATGCATGCATGCACTTTCTCCTTCCCCAGTCCCTCATGGTTTGCTTCCCAAAATTTATTATTTGAAAACTACCAAAGGGGTTTGTCATGTGTGAATGTCCTTTGAAAATAAATGCTGGCTTGAAGGCTGCCTTTCCGCATTTTTGCTATTGCAGTAAGATACAGCCTTCCTGCATGTAGGGCACCTGGCCTGGCTGAAGGAAACAAGATGGATGGCTAGAAAGAAAGAGCCTTCTCAGTGAGGGATTGGAATTAACTCCCTGAAGAGGCTTGCCTGGCATGGGTGGTTTTTTTCTTTGTGCCATGTAAAGACCTTTCTTTTCTTTCCAGTGTTTTAGAGGCCCAATTCGAGATTTTGTGGCTGTTTTATTTATTCCTGTTTTTATTTATGAACACCCCTGTTTCCATTTATAATGGAATCTTGTTTAGCATGACCCTTTTATGGTGCTGGAAAAATTTGTGTATACTTGAAAGCTGTTCCAGAAAGAAAAGCTTTGTGCCTGTAGCTAAAATAATTAATTTTTTTTCTTTTTAATTGTGTCGGCAATATCACATTCAGACCAATGAAAATGACCACTGATGAATTCGGAAAATTGTGGCTGTCCATTTCGAATGATGTCAAACAAAACCTAAAGATTACTTCATCTCAGGGATCAGTGTCCGTTGTTTTAAACATGTTGCAGAAAAAACTGAAGCTTCATATTGTTGATATTATAGGTAAGTAGTTTGATATTTCTGCTAGTCCTAAAACTCCAAGTTTGTAACAAGAGGTTAACACATGTTTTGAAGAAGAGGTCTGCATTTGGTTCTGGTCTTGTCCAAAGCGAAGTGGGTGTCCTCTGGAGCAGCCTAAAGAGAATTAGACCCTTTCTGAAACTTCCAGTGGACTTTGGAAAGATGTAGAGGCACAGGTGAGATACCTGGAAAAATTGTTACAGTTCCCTTGTATCCGCCCCATCTCTTTCAAAAGAAAATAAAGAGGTCTTTAGTGAATGATGCTGATAGCTTCCCATAAGAAAATAATGTTATCAGAGCTCTCCTTTTAATTTTGAATCATAGTGCATTTTGGGGGGGATTTAGACTCAGTGTCAGCTGAACAGTAAGTGAAAGTACAGCCTGAGATTGTTTTGCTTTCTTATTCAGTCCCAGTGTCTGCACGTCTACCGTGTGAGCTGTTTTTATATATATCGCCCATAAAACAGGGGAAGACATTCTGTTTAACATCCCCAGCACATAAAGGTGGTTGTTGAATACACTCCCTGTGCTTTTCTCTCTAAAATTTGATACGATTCATTCTATCTGGCAACTGTTGTGCCAAAAAATGAAGATAGAGTGAATTCCCCCTTTTTTAAAAAAGGGAAATATTCCACCCCCACTGCACTTACTTGTCTGAAATTTGACAGATTTCATCCACCCAGAGTGAGACTTCACAGCCTACACATTGCATCTGATTATATAAAAAGTAAAGGGGGAAAACCCAAAAGAGATACAGAAGTAGTTATAGCTGTTTGGCGATTTTCCCTGTTGTAATCAAGAAGGAAATATGGGTTTTCCAAACTGAGTTTCTTATTTTGACCCCAGCTGAAGAAGTGGCCTCATCTGAATTGATCCACTTTTTAAAGCAGGGTCCAAATTGAATCATCTGCTTGGTGCTCACCCTTCGCTTCAAACAAGTAATGTGAAGTACAGTAGATGAAGTACAGCCAGGGTCCACCCTTGCTGCTCACCCAAAAGCGATTTTGCGGGGTGACAAGGACCACTTTGATAAACTCTGCAGCACCGTTGACTTTCTGAAGATGGGCTTGAACTTTATCACCTGGGTGACAAACATTTTGTGGTTTCCAGTTAGTCTGTAGCCCATTCCAATTATTATTATTATTATTATTATTATTATTATTATTATTATTTGCAAAAGGCAGTATTGCAAATAAGCCTTCACACCCTGCTTTGGACAGAGAAGCGTGAGTGTTGCAGGGCATTTCTCATAGACAGGACTTTGCTTAGAGAGGGCAGAGGTGATCTCTTTATTCATCAGTGCTGGATCCATCTGCCCCTTTCCCAGATTCAGCCAAGGTTGTCAATGCCCAGAATGTCTCAAATACACCTGGGCCCTACTGTGATGGCTTCCAGTGAACCTTACCTGTTGCAGGATACCTTTCCCTAACCATGTTTTGTGCTGTTGGTTTTTAAGGTTCTGGAGAAAAGCATTGTTCTAGGTATTAGAAAGGTTCAGGTTTACAAAGTTCGGGTGTGAATCTGAGACTAAATACAGTCCTTCAGTAAGAAAGAATTACCAGCAATGCTTAGGGGAGAATGATATGTGAAAATATATCGCATCTTTCACACAATGATTTTTAAGGAAACCAACTTCCTCCTCTTTTAGGTAATGAAGGGGTCGCATCTTGCCGACTGCTTCCTTCAGTTCCCTGTTTACTGCATTGTCGTATCCATGCTGGGATGCTGGCGTTGTGGTTCAGATCATCTTGTTCTGCCCTTCCGGACTGTTTACTTTACCAGTGTCAGAAGGTGATGGAAGAATCCTGAGTAATAACAGTGCCTCTTTCAGTTTCTCAATGCCAAGATGGATATGTGTGATTTTATGCAGGGTTTTACCAAAGCCAGCTCTTGTCAAGAGGCGAGTTGCATAGGATTAAGGTCTACAGAGGTTTGGATGGAATGTGGCAGTTGTACTTAGGAGCTTGCGCCCTGTGCTCCATGCTCAGGATAAGTTAGCCGCTGTCACAGGACTAAAAACAGGGACGTTTGAGCGAGACACATCATGCAAGATGCATACTTGCAGTTACGTACTTACATAGGGTCGCAAGAGCTTAATCATAGGATCGGCTTCTTACTTGAATTACTCCATTAATGTGGCTTGCAGTGTAAAAAACACGTATGCCTTGTCTACTCTTCCTGGTGAGCTTTTTTTTAGAGTGGCATCTTAGATGCCGATTGTTGATGACACTGACATTCAGTTATAAACCATCCATGACTGTCTGGTGGTTGATGGCTCTGTCTGGGGGTATCGTGTTACCATTCATTGACGATTTGGTAAAAAGCGACCTGTGTATGCCAGGCTTTGGAAATACAGGAAAATCGCTGTTTTATTGCACTTCACAAAAGGAGTTAATATTAGGGTTACTGTCTTTCTGTGATGACCTGTTGGGTACCTGTACATTTCAGGAGACCTGGACCTGTCCTGTGCCCAAAACTGGAGGTTGTGGTTTTAGTGTGAATTAGAGTTTGGTTTTTGAAGTGCAATGCCTTCATCAGTGTTTCAGGTCTTGCCTTTTGGGATGTACAAACACCAGGACTGCAGTCCAGAAGGCACCCAAGAGCTCGTGCATCAACTCACAGGCATTCTGACGTCAGTGGCAGCTTGCCTACATCCTCCTTGCCACAGCAAATTTCCTTAATTGCACTGATCGTTTGCCATGGTGATAACACATACCTACCTTTGCACTTTTGCATTATAACAAAAGTAGGAACACAACTTGTTCTATATGGTCACGTTGGGCTTCCGTTTCTGGAAATAGCAGTGCTTTGTGCTACATGGCGAGAGCTCCCTTCGCTTTTGAAAACTGCTGAGTTCATTCGTGAGATGTCATTATCGTTCTTGCTGAATCTTCACTTCCTGGGAAGTAGCTCTTTGGGTCCCTGCCACAAAACTAGAGCTCACTAAATGCATGGCACCAAAAACAAAGTTGGCCACTTTAAAAATAGCCCGATGTAGCCAACTGGTATAAATGGCATATTAGAAGCAACTTACGCAAAAGATGCTGCTCCTCATTTACACCAACAGAAGGGCTCCGTTGGCCGGCAGATTAGACTGGACTAACTTCACTCCTTTTCTTAACCTCTCGTCTGCTGAATTTTAAACTTACTGGGCAGTACCGAATGTTGCCACTTGGACTCATGCCTTTGACACAGTGCTAGTGGCCTTTGCTGCAGATCTAATTGTGTGCTCTGATGCAGAGAGTTTTGGCATTGCACTGGAGGTCTTTTACCCTAAGTCAGTGGCATAAGCCGAGTGGCAAATCAATTCTAATCTTCTTTGTTATTGCAGAAGAACAGAAACCTTGCAGCTGGCCGACTTCTTCTCCATTCAGTTATTGTACCACTTTCTGCTGCTCATTAAATGGGAGAAGTATAACCTTTGAGTGGGGTTTCTGATAGGGCACGGGAGATTCCAGTTTAAAACCCCCAAAACAAAAAAGTGAGTGGTGTTAGCTCTGAGGGCTTCTCAGCTGACAGCCCAGGTTTCTAGTTCTTATGGATAAGGTGGGAATAAATAGAGCTAAAACACTTCAGTATATTTGACACTGATTCAATTGTGCTGGAAAGTAAACTTCCATTAAAAACCTCAGCCAGCTTACAAAATACACAGGAGGCTTGTTAATCTTTTTAATTCTCAGGCTGGCTGTGTAGAAGTGCTGAGCTTATGTTAAATTGGGCAATTTCAGTGAACGCTTACACTCCTCGTACTGCTACCCTTTTGTAAAGTGGAAGTATGTGACTTTGTTTTAAAGCCAAAGCTGTCACTTTCCCATAATTTATAACATGTGGGCATGTTTTTGTTTCCTGCATTGTGAAGTTAATTCTTTTATTTGCCCAAAGTTGTGTTCTCAGACTTGGGGCTGCAGGTCTGATGCTGTGAGGATCTCTTCTGATACAATGTCCTTTAGTAATTTTGGAATGGAGGGGAAGATGGATGGGAAAACATGATTATGAACATAAAAGCCATGTGGATTTTTGAATATGTAACTGAGGAGAACATTAACGCTCTTAAACATTTTCACTGGTATTTTTTGTCTGTGGTGCTAATGATGCTGCTGTGGTCCCTGAACAAATCCTGTGCGTGTGTGTGTGTGTGCGCGTGTACATCCAGCAGGTCACATTCTGTTCACTAGCTTCTTGGGGTTGGGGCAAAGCAGTGTTGTTCTTAATGTAAGTATTTATTTAAATACGCCAGTCTCCCAATCCAAAAAAGCTGCTCAGAGCAGCAAACAAAAAATAAAGAATAAAATTTATGTTTGCCTCTCAACTCCTGGACCTGGTCCAAGAGCCTCCGTCACACAGGCTACCACAAGCCTGCTGATAATCAGAAAAATCTTGTTTTGGTTCCAGGGATGGTCTTGAAGATACAAAGTAAAGGCTATCCAGGGAAGGCGGAAAACGAGAAAACCGTAGGGCCCAGTATGTGTGTCTGCATGAAGCAGTACTAGACCTCTGTGGAGCCAGTGCACAGATCCCCAGACTGTACAGCTCAGGGACAGGAAGGACTGAAGGAACCGTTGTGTTGTTATAATGAGGTTGCAGATTGGATCTGTCCCTCTAATGTGTCCAGGAAGAACGACGAAGGAAAAAGCATCCCTGTGTGGTTACTGCCCTGATGTTCCCGTCACTGTGCGTTCCTGTTGCTGAAAAGGGTAGATTTATTTCTGGGCGTTGGTGCGCCATATTGATGCCCGGGTGCTGGTGGCATCCATAATGGGAAGGGTGGGCCATTGCAGGCCTAGTTTTTGAGAAAAATCAAATGTTGTATCTGCCTTGGATTTATTAGTAGAAACGTTATGATGTACAAAAGTTAAAATTAGAGTAAAAATACAACAGAATCCAAGCAAAATCCTGGCCCAACTAGTAACCTAGCATTTGCCTTCTGCTGGACTGCAGGTTTGAGGTAGAACCCAGAGGCAGACCTGCATGCAGTACTTGGGGAAGGGTGCAGAAGCCCGACCTGGAGGTTGCCAGAGCATGAATACACATGTTCATAGCCATAGTTTCTGTGTGTGGGCTGTTGCAGTTGGCATGTGGTCTCAGCTGCCAAAAGGTGCTGTTGAACTTCTAATGACAAGCATCGATCTATTTGGCACCCCCAAAATGTGGTGCCAGGACTTCATGAGGGGCACAGCTGCCCCCGGAACAGGCTAAACAGCCCCATCCTTATTCAGTGGGCACCTGCAGCCCCTCCTGTCTGGTCAGGATTGAGCGTCATTCGTTCTGATTGTATTGCTGCATTTGCAGTTCATTCAATTATCTGGGCAGATTACATGGTTCCAAGAGAATAAAAAGAGTATATACCAAACATCCAACCATAAAGGCAGGCATTTAACAACCTGTAGTCTGTTGTTCTCAATTCTAAACGGCAAAATCCTGGGCCTAAAAAAAAACCTGGGAGAAATCTTGATTGGACACCAAAAAGATCGGTGTGGGTGTTAGGCGAGCCTTCCTTTTATGGAAGTGCCTTGTGCATGGTGGCTTGTGCATGGTGAACAAGCCATGCTGCTGGGTTTGGATGGCACAAGAAGCTACTCCTGGTTCCATCATGTTGTATGGACCCACTCTAAATGAACTCTGTTAAGACATTAATGGTGGTGGAAACCAGTGTTGCTGTATGGGTTGAAAAAGACTACCAGGTGTGGTGGGAGAATTGTGCAACTGCTGTGCTTCACACTTGGGATTCTAGAATGCTTTCCCTTGGGAAATCCATGTTCCCTTCCAAATACAGATGAAAACATTTTTATTCCATCAGATGTTTGTGGATTAGTAGACATTCTCACTATTCTTATGTTGTCTTCAATGCGTGTAAGTTTAGTTATAATGTCTGTTTTCTATGGATTGTTTTCACTTATACTTTTAGACTCTTGTAAAGTGCCTCACAAGTGGTTTTCTGGTGAGTAATGGGCTGTAAATATTGTAACACAACAGACACACATGCACACCCTTCCCCTGGGATCCCATTCCAGTCTGTGACTTTAGGGGGGAAGGCAAGCTTTGGCACCATCTCCACTGTCATGGAGCACAGCCTCTCTCCGTTCACTTCAGTGGCACAGAGCAGCCTTCCCCACTCGGAAGCCTTTCAGATATTTTGGATGTCAGCTCCAGCTAACACGGCCTCAACTGCTGGGAGTACTGGGAGTTGTTGCCAACTATTTCCTGCATTGCACTCTCTGGTGGACATGAAGAAGTGCAGCGCAACCAAGTGGTAGGATCCATGGGAATGCGGTTTTACTCAGCCGCTTCTCCTCTTTTCCAACTTGTCCTAATGGGGGGTGATGTTCTCAGGGCACTGAAATATCACTGTCTGAACGATCTACGGCTAATAATGCATATTAATGTTTGTTTTATGCCTCATGGAAGCAAACAGACGCCCATGCTTTTAAGGATTTAATACTCTGGGATTTTTCCTTCCATTTTACCATTAATGATGTGCACCCAATTTAAAACCTCAAACTGAGCAAACTCCCAGTGTAATTTAAGAGCTGGCAAAGCTAGAATTCCTGCCTATGCAGTTTTTCTATTGTTTCTACCACATGGTGTTTAGCATCGTACGACGTTACAGCCCTCTGTGCACGTGCCAGTGCTGAATTTTAAATTTTGTTTGGAATATTTTGTTATTTATCTGTCAAGTGTGCTGAATTCAGTCAAACTTTGTCAAGTGTATGTGGAGCTGTACATTTGTATCTGTGGTATGCTCTTTATTTTAAAATAGTTTGATTTTTTGCCCTCCTTGTAATTAGTCAAGTGCAACATAATAAAATATCCGGCTGTTTTAAATTATCACTGTGTGTCTGACATGGCTATGCAGCGTTTGTGGTGATGTTACATACTTCAGTCTAACGTAGCTGAGAGCTGTACCTCCAGGTGTTCGATTAAAGGTATATTTGCTGCATGGACTTGTGTCCTCTGGATGTTTTGGCCTCCAGCTTCCATCAGCCTGCACTACCTCTGTGCTGGCTGGGGCTGATGGGAGTTGTAGGACATAGCATGCAGAAGGCCACAAATTGTTAATCCTTGATCTGTCCCACAGACTTAACCTGGTTTACTAGTCATTGCCTTGTTTATGAAAAGGGGACCGGGATTGCTACTGAGAATTCAACACTCTGAGATGACAACTCCCAAGATTTTTCCATGGAAGTACAGAGTATACTGTGCTCTGTACTAGTATCAGATGTGTGCGTATTTGGTGTGACTGCTTATACATTCGATTGTTCAACTTGTAGTTCTGCCTTAGTCGAAACACTTTGAATGCCACGCTTCAGTTTATGAAAAACACATAGAAATGATTATAAAAGCAAGACAGCAGCCCAAACAGTATGGCCTGCTTCTCGTGCCTTTTTGCAAGAATATAGGGAGCTGCCTTGGATGGTCCCGCTAGTCCGACATTGTCAGCAGTGATGGACAGTGGCTGTCCAGGCTTTTAGGTAAGAGGTTTTCCTACCTGGAGATGCTGGGGATCGCACCCAGGACCTCCTGTATGCAAAGCAGGTACTCCACCACCAAGTTAGGGCTCTCCCCTAAGTTTTGACCAACGTAGAACTATTCCAGCCCATTTTGAGAAAGGATGCAGTTTAGCAGCAAATGTTTTCATGTAGGTTTGCTGTTTGTTCCTTTGATTTACACCAAAATTGGTACTCACCATTCAGTCTATGGTATCTCCAGGGGGATCCTCTGTCCAAAACCCTGGAAAGCCATTCTGTAGACACTGCTGCGTGAGATGGACCAGTGGTGGCTCAGAATGAAGCACCTTTCTAAGGGCAGTTTTATGCAATAAAATTACCATTTAATGCCAGCTGCTGCAATGTTCTGCAAGGCTTGGACATCGGACAGAAGATGGAAAGTCAGCACCTCTGAAGTCTCCCTGGGAAGAGCATTCCATGCATGGGGAATGCCCTCTTCAGTTGCAAGCTGCCAAAACTTTAAAATACAGTTGAGGAGGGAGACGTGAAGGAGGGTGTCCCCTTATGAAGATGAGGAGGTTCAGGTGGACTCCTCTGGGGCAGAAGATTTCATATACATGGTCCCAGACCATGTAGGGTATAGTCTTACACATTTTTAAATTGAAAGACATCCTACTCTTCCCCACAACTAGCATGGTAGAAGTCTTTCCATCTAAAGGTACATAGGATTGTACTTTTAGCTGTATATTAATGGATGGGTATCTAACATTAGTCCTGTAGAGTAAACTCATTGAAATTAATGGGACTTAAGTTAGTTGTTACACCTGAAGACTTCTTCAGTTCAGAGGGACTCCTTTACATTAGGCTAATGATGAACACCATCCACCAACTAATGTTTTCCAATGGCACAACCAATAAAGCCTAAAGGAAGATATTTTTTCCTACAGATTTTTTTTTTTGATTTTGGGATAACTACATTAAAAATGAGCAAAAACAAATATCGAAAGGCTTGAGGGACAGCCAGCACTCCAAATGAAATCACAAAGCACAAAAGCCTGTTTAATCACAAATCATTTAATGTATAATTTTTGATAATACAACACACACTGTGTCTGACTCAAAATGTTAACAATATTTTGGAAGTGATTTATGTATGTGTGTGTGTACCCACCAATAGAAAAGTAAACATTGAATATACAGCCAATACCAGCATGAGAAATGTGTAATATTTCCCTCCTTCATTTTAAGGCTACTGAAGTCTTTTATAAATATAAAGGACAAGACACAAGACTCTGAAATCAAATTTGGATAATAACATGTACAAGGTATAAACAGTTCCTCTCCCCTTGTATTTCTTCTGCCAGTGCTGGCTTATCGGAAGAAATTGTGCAAGGCAAAGTAACTGATACTGGCACATTTTCTCCATGGAGATCACCCTGCCCCTCCAGTGTAGCTGCAAGGAGATTAGAAGAATTCATTTCTTATTTTTGACTATGTGTTACTTACTGTTTATTTCTGAAAAGGACAAATTCCGGTGAGTTTAACCATGGTTTACTCAAGCCTGGTTAGACCCATGGTTTATCCTGGCTTCCCAATAAACCATGGCTTAAATTCAAACAACAGTTTGTCCTGTATGGTTGTGTTTACACAGAACTGCAAGCCAGGATTTCTGGCGCATCCTGGCTTTCCTGTAATGTGCTGGTACATGCAGCCAGTTGATGCCTACCGGGGTGAGCGCCTAAACCTCGGCAGAGAACTTCTTTGGGCCTGTGAGTGTATCTGGCAATTTGAGAACTTTCCTTGAACACCACCAAATGGCTGTTATGAGAGAGTTGTTAGTCACAGAAGATAAGTAACTAAATGGCCTAAAAGATGGAGGACGAGAGTGGGATCTGAGCCCCAAGACACACGGCAATTTGTTGTGGCAACAGAAATGTGCAGCGCTTATCACAGACATGCCCAGAGTGGTCTTGGTGGGCAGCAAGAAAGGTGCCTGGCACCAAGTGGCAGCAATGGAACGCTTGCTGTTGCAACGCCCTGCCATGAGCTCAAGGTCTTTTCGAATCCCAGGGAAAGCAATATGCCAAGTCTAGATTGGCTTACGAGGAAAGCTCTTTGTTGTGCACAAAATGCAAGTTTGCTAGCTTTCAAAAGAGTTTAGCAGCAAGTCATTTGCAATGCACAGCGTGTGCTGGACTGCAAGGCAGGCTTCAGTCAGCGGGAACTGATGGTCAGCGAAGCTGCCCGAGAGAGGTCAGTGTCCGAACGAAGGGGGGCTGGCTAAGCACCCGGTTTAACCCTCTTTGCTGCTGACGCCATGAAGCCCTGCGACCTAAGCAGTGTCTCCACCCAGCCTGCCCAGCAGCCGCATGACAAGCAGGGACACAGGGATGGCTGGCGGATTTCCACAGGCACGTGAGCCAGCAAGGGCTTGGAGCCCGGGCCCTGCCTTGCCCTGCTCTTCCACTGCCAGCAGCCGCTCGCCAGTAGGTGCTGCTGCTCCAGGGTGTCCTTTGCCCATCCTCGCTGCTGCGCCGGCTCTTTGGCTGCGCCAGACAAGAGGGGAGCCCGCCTTTGTCCACAGAGCAGGAGGTGCCCACAGCCTACAGCTGTGACATCCAAATTCTGGTATTTTGATTTGATAGTCCCAACCAAGCCAGGATTTTTAGCTGGCTGGAGAATGAACAAACCCTGATTTACAATCTGAGTTTGGGAAGGGCAAGTACCTGGCTGGCCAAGTTTGGGTATCTCAGTAAGCTTTCTGTTTCCTAATTTAGCCACCTGCACCAGTGGAAAAGCTAAGCACGAGTGAATCGCCTGTGTGTATGCTAAGCCAAGATTTGCTAGAATACTCGGCTTGCCCTTCTGTGTGAACATGGCCAAAGAGAAATTGGTTAGCAAACACCAGGAATCAATCTCCTCGTAACTGCACTAGTGGAGATGGGAAGACCTCCGAGCCCGAGGCTTATGCCTCCACATTCACACAACAATTAACCATGGTTTAGCGTTGCATGTGAAATGGCTAACGCCTCTTTGTATCGGTCCAATTTGGCAAAGGGCAGCTCTCTTGCTCTCCCTGCAAATTACATTATCCACTGAAACAAAGAGGCAAATTGGCCAACAGCCACCGAGGACAGTGGCAAACCACTTTACGCAACCTCTCCATAACTTCCCTATTAGGGACGGTTGAGCCAGTCTCCAATATGACTGCTCTTCGTGGAAATGGAACACCTTAAAAATAATTTTGTTTTCTGCTTCTGTTGAGCACTGCTCTTGTTCCTAGTGAATGAAATTCTTCTTTTCCGAATTGGATCAGTTTGCCGGACAGGAGGTTGGTGATGGTTAAGCGATGGTAAGAGGCTGCTTGGCATCTTCGCTTGATTGATCTGTTCTTGTGCAGTGTAAAGGTGGGCGTTTTTGTTTGCCCCGTGACACAGCTCTTTCGCTTTATTTTTGCGACATCGAACCCTAACCACAACACGGCAACAATGAGACCACGGCCTGGAATCGTTTTTGCATCCTGAATGGCCCTGCATTCTTAAAATGTTCGCTCTGTTTGTAGGCCCCAGCATGTCTTGCTTCTGTTTTGTTCTTCATTGCAAACTGAATGGAAAGTGGGCTAGAATGAAGATGGTTTGCTTTGGAGTTATACAAAAGAAGCTGACTCTGTTGTTTCTGTTCCAACTCTGCATCTCTGAATGGAGTTTGCTGCTGCTGCCACTGCTGCTGGAAAAAGACAAGTTTCAAAGGATTTTCTCATCAAGAAGTTTGTTGATTCCATCACAGATTTTTTTGAGGTGAGGCCGGCATTCTCCGTCGATGCTATAGAGTGCAGCGAGGAACTCCATATTTGCAAAATGGTTGAAGACGTGATTGATTCGTGCATGAGACCTGGCCGTCAGGTGCCGTTCTACTAGTTCATGCACAAGATCTTTGCATTCATTCAGGAGTCCCGACAGAACATTTTTATCAAACGTGTACTCCACCTCATAAAAACTGACGATAGTCATAGCCGCTTGGTTCAGCTTCTTGCGGAACTTTTCGACAATTTCCAGCTCTTCGGCATTGAACTGATTGTTTCGGTAGAGGATCCCGATCTTGATGGCTACTTTGATCAAGTCCTTCATAATTTTGTGTGCCTCTTTTTTGTTCTTCAGGTGTTCTATCGTCACTTTGTACAACTCGTCGAAGATTTCGCTGCTGGTATCGTCAATGAGCATATTAGCTACTGTCTTGGTGGCCATTTTGCTCAAGATCTTTTTCTGGGCTTGCAGTGCAAGACTTTTGGAACTAAAGTTTTCGGGACCTAAAGCGGGTAGCAGGGTGGGAGGTGGAAAAGAGGTGAATAAAGGAAAGCAGTGGGAAAAAAATGGAGGAGAGAGAGAGGTTATCTGCTAATCATTTGCAAATCCCTCCTAGTTTATCTCTCCTCCCTGCCTAATTCAGAATGCTGGCATGAAAAGGTATATAGCACCACAGTACTGAAAGAGCATGCTAAATCACAATCGCTAAAAGAATTTCTGCATATGGATTCCAAGATCACAGCAGTTTAAATTAAGCCTGGAAACAATTGGTGTGGGAAGGAGGAGGCAGGTAAGTTCATTTCCCCCAGCTTAATTCTAGATCCAGCTTATTGTTCTGCAGTATGAAAGCCAAGGACTGCTTTTGTCAGCAGCACCACATACAACCCAATTCCTGCTCCTGCCTCTGGCCTTTGAGTGCTGCTAATACATGGCACAGCTGGTAAACATAACATGCAGTCCAGAAACTTGGCATAGCTGTTGGATGGTTTGCAGAGAGAGAGAGAGAGATTTTATGTAATCCACCCTATTTATACAGTCTGCACTTCCATGGCAAATGTTTGAAATGAAGACAGGAGAATGCTGAAGGTCTTGGACTGACTTCTGACACAGAAGACAAATCCTGAAAGTCCATGTATGGGCAGAAATGAAGACAGGACCAGTTGGACAGGGAGGAAAAGGGAAACCTATACTGCACCTTCAGACTGCGTGCATCTTATTCCCTTTCCATAAACAGCATAAAAGCTTACAGAAAATTAAAAATGGCAGGAGAGCTTCTGAAGGTGGGGAGAAAATCAAAATCGCCCAGGAAGTAGGCATAGATGTTTTGCTGTGTCCAGGCTTGTGGAGAGGATGAGCCCATTCTAGTCACTGGGTGTCACTGTTGCTTTAAACTTAAACGGCTGGCAGCCCTGTTTGGAGGGGCCAGTGCAGAGATCCCCAAGGCCACAATTCTATGCATATTTAGGGAGAGAAAAATCCCGGCATGCTGGGAGTTGTAGGACCTTTTTGGGACTAAGCATGCATAGGATTGCATCCAACGGGGCAATGCAAAGCACGGGCAAGCATTCAAGTCTCACCCCTTGCACCAAAACGCTTCTTGTGAAGCCCTGAAGAGGAGGAGACGAATGAGAGAGAGGCAAGCTGCAGAGGGGGGTTACGCATAACCATCGTGGCTTGGAGGTGGCGACAAGGAGCGGGTCGGTGTGACACGGATGCATTTGAGAGGCGCACCTGCAGTCTTTGAAACATGCAGGCAGTGCTAGTTTGCTCACGTCTCCCCCCGCCTCATGGGGGACTACACGCTCCACTCAGTTCTACAGACTTTACCCAATGACTGCTGAGAGGCAAGTTTTGGAAGGAGGAACGGCAATTCTTTCTTTCTCCCAGTAGTTTTTAGTGCAGTTCAAAATCATTCATTTGCAGTCAGTGCAAGCTGAGCTAAAGTCAGCATCGCATGCTGGAGACTGGGCCTCTGGGGGCTCCAAAATGCGGCTTTAACAGGATGAGACTTCTCATGGGGCTCCCACACCCCCCTCCTCACAGCATGTTGCCTGTAATTCCAAGGAAAGCGTTCTCTGAACTCCCACCCTCCGGCACTCACAGAGCGGGAACGAAAAGGTCAGAGGGGGCTAACGCCACCTCTGCCCAGGCGCCATGATACTGAGCTCAGTGCCCAGAGCCAAATCGCTATTGTTAACTCATTGTGGATTTTGGTTTCAGGGCCAAGCCGGCTCTCAAGCCCTGCACACAACTGACAATCGTTGGGTGCTGGTAACTGGGCAAAGGGTGCGTGGCCTGCCGGCTTCTGGACCAGCCAAGGCGCCTTGCCAACAGCCAGCTGGTGAGGGCATTAGTGTGTTGCTGCGCCGTTCCAGCCCTTGCAATGGCGTCCAAGGCTGTGGATCCCTCGTGTATGCTATGAGAACGGTGATGGAGCAAAAATCCCTGGAAGAAATGCTGGGAACTGATTTTGGCCACACAGCTCAGAATACAAGTTCAGTGGCAACAGCGCTCTGGAACAGGGGTGGGCAACCTAGTGCACTTCAGAGGTGTGGGAACACAGCTCCCATCACCCACAGCCTGCATGGCCCCAATGGCAGCTGAAGGGCAAAGCATCTGGAAGGCAGCCGGTGGTCCACTTCTGGCTTTGGCCAAATGCCTTCCCAGCTCTTTGCCGCTGAGCTACAGCCTGTTCCCGCACCGAGAGCAGTGCTCAGGGGAGTCCTCTAGAACAAGGGGGGAGCGTATATTATTACTGTCACACTGCATTTAAATCCCTCCTTTTCCCCTCTTCCAAGGTGCTCCAGGGGCTCCTTACAAGTCCTCCTCCAATCCTTTTTCATCATCAAAACAACAACCCTCTCAGGTAGGTTACTCACTCAGAGACTGAGTAACTGACCTAGAATTACCCAGTGAGTTTCCAGGCCAAGAGAAGAGTAGAACCTGGATCTCTCGCGCCTCCAATCTGTACTTCAATGTATATTTGTGACCTCTTGCGACTCAAGTCCTTTGCAAAAGGAAAAAGTTGACACTCTTCAGATGCGAGGGGCACCTGTTTTCTGGCACAGCTGTACAATTTTGCTTGGACCAAATCTGAATTTTGCTGTTTACTGCTTGTCTGTTCTCAAATAGTCCAGTAGCTATTTGAATAGACTCGAGAGTGGCATTTTGAAGTGCATGGGGGGTTACAGAGGAAACAGCTATTCCTGAATGGCTCCATCTTGGGCATATTTTTGATAAACTAAACAAATTAGGGACAGTATTTCCAAGACACGAAAGGTCAATAATTGCAACGGTTAATTTCTCTGTTTTATTGTAGGCTATTTTTATTATTGTTATTTTATGTAATATTGTAATCTGCTTAGAGAGTCTTTGGACTAGTACAGCAGAATAGAAGTGGAATAAATGAATAAATATAATAAATACTGTGCCTGAGTGCACCTCTGAATGAAAATTAGCTTCATTTCAAGAAGGGTCTCTCCTAACCTTACAACTTCACGCTTCCAGCACTAGTTGGGCACAGATGAAGGTGCCTGGTGGGCAGAGGGGGGCAGTTCTGCTGACCAAAAGCCTGCTAGGACCCTGCGCCCCTCACAGCCACTCACTGACTGGGGAACGTAGATTATGCCTATGGATCTCCACCCTATACATTTCATCCCAGCTCAAGCTACCACTCCTCCCCTTTCCCATGATAAGGTTCTGGGTCTTCCATGGAAAGGTCAAATCCTGGCTCCTTCCAGGCAGAACTTAAAATCAGCATGGCCTTAGATCACGGATGTTGTTGGGCTGCAACTAGCCAGCAGAGCCGATGGGAGCTGCACACCACCCGGTCCCAGTCCAATCGCCGTGGGTGCATTCCGGTGCATGTTTAGGCAGTGAAAAGTTCCACACGCCCTTGCATGCCCCCCGCCCCCCCGCTGGCTGGAGCCTCCTGGGACTTGTAGGGCTTTTTCCCTGTCGAACATGCCCAGGACAATGCCCTCAGGAAAGATTTACATGAGCTGGTGGCCATGCACCCTGTGGCTGGGACCTGGCAGAAGAACGACGGAAATGGCCTGCATGCTACACTGCCGACAAAAGGCAGAATCTTGCGAAACTCAAGGTCCAAAACCACCCACCCGGGCAGTGACACTTGTGCTCAAGACCTCCCGGCTCTCAAAGCCTGCGAGGGGGGGTTTTGCATGGAATAACAACAAGAGGGCGAAAGGCAAACCGTTTGGCACCGTTTTCTCAAACTGCGTGTGAAATAAAAGAGTGGTGCCAGTAGCGATTAGAACATCTCACACCACACAATCCAAGAAACAACTCCCTCATTTCTTTCCCCTGCTTTCTTTGCCCCCCTTTATCCCTGGCCTCTCTCTTCTCCGCCTTTCCTCCCTTGTCCGTGAGAATCAAACTGAAGAGGACCATGCAAAGCTGCTGGGTGTGAGAGTGAGCTGTCCAGAGGATGGGGATGGGGGGGGCGTGCCGAAGCTTCCCACTCCCCCCGGAAGGGTACCTGGCCCCACGTGGCCTGTGTCTTCTCCCCACTGGAAGGGGGCAGCAGAGCTGCAAAATGGCCCAGGCTGAGCCCGGGTCTTCTGTCCAAGCCCCACCAATTCCAGAGCTACGGCCAGAGGATCCAGGGCCCATGTGGAGCACAGGTGGGCAGCTCTGGGCAGGGAGGCCCCCTTGTAAAGAGCGAGCCCAGCTTTTCCCTTGCACGAGCCATGGCTGAACCTGGCACAACGTCACTGGCACAGGGAGACGGCTCCCACTGGAAGCCACCCACAAGAGCAGCAACCACGAGCCGCAAGGTGGAAGAATCCTGCCTCCCACGTGACTCTTCCAGGCGCAGAAGCCTTGCCCCAGGCGGCCTTCAGAGGGACCTCCGTCATTCACATGCAGGGCTTGGGTTGCTGCTGCTGCTGCTCTAAGAAAAACGCTCATTTATTTGTGCTCTGCAACAACCACACAAGTAGCTGCCTAGCAACCTGTTTGCTTTTGTCTTTCCTTGCTGTGAGCAGAACCAGTGGGAGAGGCAAAGCAGCTACTCCTGTGCGACTCTGCGCAAGATTCTCCCCACTCGTCTTCTGATGAAGAAGCTTTCTGCCTCTTGTCCGAAAGAATAATGCCGTGAGAAAGACCGGTGTTAACCACATGCAATTCGGGAGGTCAGGGGCCACGGGTGGCCATCTTGGGCCAGATTAAGATGGCAGCCTGCAGGCGGCCAACCCCAGCCTCTGGCGGGAAGCGGCTCTGCCCCATGGGCGTGGGGCCCAGGCGGTTTCCGGTGGTGCTTTTGCTTTGCAGACTCAACGACTTGGAAGGGTCCTCAAAGGGCCGTTTGAGCAATGCCCTGCCCATGGAGGAAGCCTGCGGGGACAGCTCCCTGGATAGGCTGCAAGCCGCAGCGATGAGTCGCATTTTATTCCACAGCACCGTCGCTGGCATCCAGCAAGGGAGAGTGGTGCACGGAAGCCATTCCCTGCCCTTTCTTCCACACAGCAAAGCCACAGCAGTGCTTCCACCCCAGTGCCCCATAGCCAGCGGAACTGGATGGGTGCTTCTTTCCACAGGAATGAGGGTGGATCCCCGCCAGCTGGTGAGGCGCGATCCGTCGCTCACCTGCTCTCTAAGCTACACTGGGACCAGCTGGCAAAACACATGCAGGGAGGGCTTGCTTTCAAAAGGGATCACTTAGCACAGGGTGCCTCACAGCAGTCGAGAGCCTGTGGTGGTCGGAATGTCAGACGAAGGCTGGGGAGACATAGGTTCACCTCTCCACTCAGCCACGAGGCCTTCTTACTCCCGAGGAGGCAGATCTAACCAGTCAGTAACCAGACTCCGCACACGCACCTGTCCTGGTCTCTCCCAGGCATGTCTTCCTCCCTCGTGCGCCTCCCTGGCCTGTCCTCCACATGCCCTGGATTTCCTCCACCCCGTGGCGGCTTCCCCCGGCCTCCTCCTGCTGCCCCTTTCCTGTCCACCGCTCTTCCCCTTTGCTCCCCTTCCGCCTGGCTCCCTTCAGGTGTGGCCCATGGCCTGAGGTGCCCCTCTTGCCAGGTGTGCCGGCCCAGGGGCTGCTGGATGCCAGGGCTGGCAGGAGGCCACACGCAACTCATGGGGGCTGGTAGGAGGCGTATGCACAGAGAAGCAACGCACAGGAGACAACGCTTCCTCATCTGCCATGCATCGAAGGCACGCTTCCTGCAGCTTTGCAGCAGCAGCACGAGGGGATTTGGCGAGGGGTTTTCGGAGGAAGGTCACTGGAAACATGCAGCGCCTTCTGTACGATCAGTTTAGTTGCAGGGAAATAAATTCAGCACGGATCGCAGGCAGACCACAATAGTTTGTGAAGCGGCGGCAGTCCCTCAAAGCAAACCGCGTGCCCTTGGAAGCCACACAGTGCTCTTTCTCACGAGCTGTTTACCAACGATCAGGAGCTCTGAAGGTGCATACCAACGCTTTGTTCAGCAAACACATGGAGAGAACTTTCAGGTGCCACTCCTTCAGCTGGAATGCTGCGAAGGATCGATCCCCATCCACTAGCTAAGAAGAGCTCTAGAAGAAGGACCTCTCACTTTATACTCACAAAGGTAACAATGCGACATTGCGGAAAGTATTTCTGCTTTCTCTTCTCCTCCCCATCTGTATTGTCACTTGTCCCACACCTTCACCAACCGTGATGCCTTCAGGTCAATCCATCAGACGACAGGAAATTTTGTTTCACCTGTATTTCATGGATTGTAAAACACCTTTCATTCCATCACCTGCTTATTGAGGGAACTGGATTTTGATGGAAGTCAATTTTGAAAAAGGGATCGACAAGAATTTTGTTTATTTGTGCTAACACAGATTGCTGCAAGTGTGGAGTTACACAAATTCTCCCACAGAAATTAAAAAGCAAAAGCAAAACGCCCCTTCCACAAGTTCATAACATGTGCTGTCAGCTCAGATTCATAAAAATATGAATTCGTTTGAATTCATGAGGGATTTCTTCAAAATCCTTGTGAGAAGATACATGGTTTGTTCCAGATTATACAGGCACTCCTGTGTTTGTACAATTATAGATTGGACATGACTTATATGGAATCTTCTTAAAATGGAATGCAAAAAAACAAAATCTCCCCCTCCCCCACCCCAGATTGCAAGTGCAAACTACAGAGGCATTATGTGAGATTCTCAAAATATTTTGCCTCCAGATGGCGGAATAGAATGTATACACTGTTGTAGATTTGGGGGTGGACATGATGCTCGGCTATATTATTTGCATGCAAATATGCTTTTCTTCAATACCGACGCTGCACGAACACAGACGCAAACTCACAAAGCTGCCTCTTCCTAGATGTGACAAAAATAAGACTTTAACCTTTGTAATGTGAAGTATGTGACCATATTGGCAGCAACTGTTGGATGAGATGGTTTCTGGAATTATTTTGAGACACAAGGAGCACATTATTTTGGGAGAGGGGGCTTTTTGATTCGGCAGATGCCAGTTGCTTGTGGGGGAGAGTGAGATGAACCCCGTGATACCTCCTTGTCCATCGATTTGACAACCAATCGACACAGCATCCCTGCTTTTATGGCTTCGCAGATGCGTTACATTTGTAAACTGGATGTCAACTGATTTCTGTGCTCAGCTACTCTGGACGAGGAGTGGCATCAACCCATCAAGAGTTAACTATTGATTAACTCAGTGCTGCCTTCGTAGCTGATGAAGCATAGAAAGATAGAAGCAGAGCGAGTTAGAAAGGGTCTCCTGGGCCATCTAGTCTGACCCCCAGCTCCAGCTGGCTCTGCTCATGACATGCCCACATATCCCTGAACACCCTCTCACTGATGGGGCTTCAACCAGCTCCCGTGGAAGCTCATTCCATACCTTGAACATTTCCATTTTATGGGTTTGCCATGATCACGTCCTCCTCTCCCACACCAAGATCCCCAACCCATCACCAAAACGGGGGGAATTCCAAAATCATTGGGGTGACCCCATCTAACTGAAGTGCCCGCACGGACCAGATTCTACTGATAGACCTCTGAATGATTTGTGGCAGGTTACCAAGGGTTTCCCATTCCCAACAGCAGCAAGTAAAATGAAAAATTAATTGTTAGATAGGCAGTTGTTTCTCTGATAGCTGCCAGCTTTCTTGCTTGGATTAATGGCTGTCTCTGACCAGGGCTGTTTGCAGCTTTCTGTAAAGAAGAGAAGGAGCAGAACTAATGTGGCCCAGTAGATGCACCAAGCTGGCCTGCAGAGCTGGGTCAGGATTGGGCTCTAAGCCCATCCCTGCTGTTTTTCTCTGACGTGAGAAAGACGAAAGACGAATGGGTGTGAGACAGGGATGCTGGGGACATGCAGCCTGCAGAAGGCCTTGGTGGAGCCTTCAGGTGCTTGAATCATTGATCAAACGAAACTGCAGCCCCTCCAGTTAAGGAAGGATCAGTCACAAAAGATTAAGAAATGTCGCTTACCTTCACCATACCTGCGGTTTTGACTGCATGGGCAATCCTTTTACAGAAATAAGGTGACTTTATGCCTGACAGAGCTGCAAAGGATGTTTGCAAAGATGCCTGTCCTTCTACTGGAGCCACATGTTACAGAGCGCGCGTAAGAGAAACAGCGATGAACCCGGCCATGTCCCTCCCCCCGCCCCCTTTTTGCTGGAAATATACAGTTATTGTCATGGTGACAATTGGCTTTTACTGTTTGGGTTGCTAGTTGACTGAAACCGTCCATCCCTGCTTTAAAATAATCACTTTTCCTCTGATGGATCCCGCACTTTGTAAAAATATTTAAATGCTTCTAATGTTGTTGTAACTGGATGTTGATTTTATGGGTAAACAAATGTCAGGGAGAAATAAATTTCTGAAACAGAGAGAGTGAGAAGCACCCTCTAATTCTAGCTAAAGTAAATAGTACTTTGAGAAAAGACTCTTGGTCTACTGGGGGAGAAAGTGAGGCAGTGGCTTCCAATAGACTAAACACGCCACCCATGTGTGTATGCGCAAGCTGGGAGTTGGTTGGCACACTTGGCCAGGTGCTGTCCATCATCCACCGAGCCCGGGTTCAAATGCCTGCTCAGGTAGGAAACTCTGGTTGCACACTCTCCGTGGGATGCAGTTATTCCCAATCTGGAGCCTGCCCTCGAAATGTGCTGGGGATTATGGGAGTTGCATCTGGAGGGCACCAGGTCGGGAGAGGCTGTTCTACCTCCCAGGTTTGCCAAGGGGTGGCGCTCGGGGGACCCACAGCGAAGCTTTCCAGAGGAACTTGCAGGGATGCATTCCAATGGTGGGCGGAGCTAAAGGCAAAAGGGGTGGGGCCAATAAGCCGCAGGCGCACGTATCGTTAGCGTTGTGCACTTATCACCAGGAACAAGACCTTCAGAGAAGCATGGCAACCTTTTAGAGCTGTTGGGGGAGAAATGTGATCAGCAGCCGACTGGTTTTGCTGGGACTGATTCCGGATAATTATTGAACCCTTACACGATGTCCCCAGCTCGGCACCATGCTGGGCTCGACAACTCACAGAGAGAGGACGTGCTTTTTGCATTTCCTTTTGTTAAGGTCCTGGCTTAACAAGGACAATGCCAGTTTCTCTTGAGCCTAGAGTCAGGTCTAGGTAAATACTGGATTCCCTATTTTGAAAAATGACCCTTCCTTTCTCCCAGTAGTCCTGGGCACAACTGAGCAGAGCCTGAATCAATTAACAGCAATCCATGGCACGCCCCTACCCTGCATGGTTGGTCAGGAGGAAGGCCCATCCACCTGAGTGGGGTTTACTTTTACACCTGTGCCTGAACTTTGCGGCTTCACAGCGTCTGTCTCTGCTTCTGTCTCCACTGACACTGCCTGGCATTCAGCCTGATGGAGAGCTCCAGAGAACTCTTGCTTGCTTGTTAGACAAAGAAATCTGGGTTGGTCCCAGTAAAGAGCATTGCCTGGCCTGGGAACTCCAGGGATTTTTTTCTCCTTTATGGAATGGCACAGTGTCCACTGCTCACGCATGTTCTTCCTGACATACCTGTTGCCCCGTTTCTGTTCTTCCAAACACTCAACCCTCAACCACCTCAAGTGATCACTGGCAAGAAAGGATGGAGCTCTTTGCCCAGACAGATGTAACCTTGAAGATCTTCTACCTTTTACGGCATGGAAACTATTTTTTAAGATTGGCCTGAGGATGACTCAAGCAAGCGTACTGATTCATCAACTCAAATCCAAACCCCAAAGTGAGTCTTTAGACTCTCTTAGTGCACCAGAATGCGGTGTACTTTTCAAAGGGTTGGGAAATTATTGAGTGTCACCAAGAGTACTTTAGGGGTTTCTGTCTCCCCCATATGCCTTCACTGGGAAATCTTAGATAAAATTCAGCCAGCTCCTAAGTCACTGGACGGCACTGTTTGCTAAGATTTCACAGGTGGAGAGACGTCTCCCTTAAATGGCCCGAGGTCTTCTGCATTCAGCAAACAGAAACCCACAGGTAATGCTTCCCCTATTACTGTTGGCTCACCTTCCAATCTCTACCTGTCCAAAAGGACGAGGCAAGTCCAACTGGAAGCCGAGTGCTCCTACTGAACGATGGGCAGGCTCCAGGCGGCGCGACCCCACTTTGCCTTTGCAAGAAGCCTGGGGTCCACCCAGGGCAGGCAAAATGGCAGCTCAGGAGGCTGGCATCCTCCAGGTGTGCTGAACTACAAAGCCCATCCTAGACAAAGGATGCGGTTTCTAGTCCAACCCTTCTCAAGGACACAGGGCTATGAGAAAGAGTAAGAAAAAGTCATACCCAAATGCATCATCTGAATGGGTGTTTCTCGTAATGGATACACTGATGGGGCGTGATTTCTCTGAATTTATGCATTTTTGTAAGTTTAAAAATACACATTAGAGAAGTGCATTGCGAAATTCAGAGAAGCAGGAACATTGCAGAACAATTCCAATCTGGTCTGTGTATTAGTCCAGGCCAAGTAAACCGGAATGGTGCGCATTAAAGTGTCAACAAAATGAATTTCTCCCAAGGCCCTGCTTGACTGAACCAGCGCTTGCTGGCAGAGGGGCTTTGAGAACACCCTGACTGAGGTACCAGCCATGGCTAGGCAGGTTTCTGGTGCCCAGGAAGAGAAGAGATCCTTACACTCATCTGGTCTGCTTGTTCGTCTAGCCCTGATCAACAGCAGATGACCAGAGAAATCTTCCCGGACTTGCTGTGTACTACCCGATCCTTTTAATTGGACATTTTACAGATGGAAGTTGGCACAGGACAGCCAGTCCACAGCCTTTACACAGATCCTTTGAAGCAAGCGGAACAAACGATGATGATGCAGTGATGCTTAAAGGCTTTATTCATCCATTCCGTATTAGATTCATATCCTACCTTTTGTTCCCAACTCAGAGCGGCTTGCATCCTCCTCCTCCTGCTCTGAATCTTATCCCCACAACAACAATCCTGTGAGGAAGGCTGGTCTCACCAGCTGGCGCCATGGCCGAGCAGGGACTAGAACCCAGATCACCCAAGTCCTAGTTCTTCACTCTTAACCACTGCACCACTCTGACTCAGATCAAAGATACATTTCTTAATAGTTATAAACGTATATCTAAATACCTCTAATATATAAAATATTAAATTATGTGGAATATCTATAATTTAAAATTTTAAATATATAATTTAAACATATAAATTAAATATAAAGAATCAAATAAGCAAGTTATTTGATTTATTAGCATCATGAACATTTTTATAGGCTGTAGCTACTTCATCTCCCGGTTTTAGCAAGCTCCTTTCCCATTGTTCCCTTCCTTCTTGGTACAAGGTGTACCAAAGGCCACTGGCTTAGGTGGCTTCTTTAAAAGGCTAGGACATTCATGGGGGTGGGGAGACGGCTCTACCCATGGCTACTAGCCATGATGGCCACGTGGGACCTCCGTGTTCAACAGATCTTACACGATGGGGGGCATTGCCTTCATGTTGTGCTCCTAAACATCCCAGTGGCTCGCTCCCCATGAACCCGCACGCAGTGGCGCTCTGTATTTTCACAAGAGCCGGAATTGGCAAGGGTATCAGCAGACTTGGCAGACCACTGGGGCTTGCAGAAATACCACGGGTGAGGGTGGGGAAGTTGCCCCACGTGGCCTGGGTATACTCAGTGGCCACAGAATGCAGATTGGCTTTGGACGGGGTGGGAGGAATCAGAAAACCAGGGGGGAAAGGGAATGGAATGGAGCATCACCGAGGAGGGTGTGGCTGGCTGGCTAGAAACCTGGCGAGGAGCAGTCCACACTGCAACCCTGTTGCCCGGTGTTGGACCGGCCCTTGGAAGAGCTAGGCTCTTCTTTCCATTTGGCCACGAAGCTTGAGAAGAAACACTTTTTGGGGGGAAGGATCTGCCCCGAATCTCCGGTGCACCATCGCCAAAACGATTGCTATATAAGGCAGGGAAGAAAGCTTCTTTGGACTGGTGTGCCCCATGCCTCCAACCTGGCGCCCTGCACACATCTGGGAAGACGACTCCCCGTGCCTCCCAGCCAGCTGGCTCTTGCAGCCCATTCCCCCTGGAGCGCGGGGGGTGGGGGAAGACCTCTCCACATCATGTGCTCTTCTGCAAACCTGCCCTGCGTTCATTCTGTGTTGTAGGGCTCAGAAAAGTGAGGATGCCTGACCTGGTCTTGAGACATGGGGCTTTATCACTGGGGGGTTTGTTTCAGGAGCTGAGCAAGGTAGGAAATCCATTCAGCCCATCCGGAATGCCTCCTTGCCCCCTGCCCCACCGAAACAAGCTATTCCGTACTTGTTAGAATGTGGGGAAAGAGAGAGAGGGAGAAAGAGATTTTCCTTTGGCCCGGGGCACTGGAAAAGAGGGGCTCCATGGGACAGAGGTGCCCTGTGTTGCGTCCAAAACAAACTTTGAAAGGGGCAGGGAGTGAATCCAGGGAGGGGGCAAAGCTGAGCTTCGGTTTTCCACCAGCACAGCCAGAGGGGCTTGGCCTCTCCATCAAAGAGAAGAAAAGAAGCCGGGATCATGTAGCAGGAGGGCCCCATTTGGATGGATTGGCTTCAAAAGGAACAGGGTGAATAGGGATGAAGAAAACCAGAAGGCAGAGAGGGTTCCTCGAATTTGGCAGGGAGGGGACCCAAGCATGACGGCTGGAGCAACGGGTTTTTCAAAACCTTCCTACGCTTGCCGTTGCAGCATCCTGTTCACAGCCCGTTCGCAGCAAAAAAGGGAAGAAAACAAAAGCAAACACTGCAACTCAGGCAGATAATTAAAACAGGCAGGACGGCCATACAAATGCCCCCTGTTTCAGATGCGAGTGGTCCCTTGCACCTTTTCCGTTCAGTGTTTCTCCAGGCAGGAGGCGAGAACGGGGAGCAACGGAACATTGTGGACAACTGGAGGTTGAAACCATTAGAGCGTTTTACAGTTGCTTGGAGGAACCTGCTGAATGGAGGAACCTGCAAAGAACTTCAGCCAGACAGGGGATCCCAGGCCCTGTGCCAGCATCCCACACGTTTTAAACCTATTTCCGTATTGATTACTCCATTTCTACCCTGCCTTTCTCCCCAAAGGCGCCCCAAAGCTTCCATCGCCACTAAGCCTTGGGAGCTCACTGGATGACTCAGGGACAGTCCCATGAAGTCCTAATTCCCCTTCACTCAGCACCCGTCAGAGCTCACCCGGAGTCCTGTGTCCAGTTCTGGGCACCAGAGTTAAAGAAAGATGCCGGCAGACTGGGAAAGGTCCAAAGGAGGGCAACAACAAAGATCCCGGGGCTGGAAACAAAGCCCCTTGAGATGAGACTGGAAGAACTGGGCATGTTTTAGCCTTGTGAGGCTAAGACTGAGGGGAGACGTGATAGCACCCCTCAGCTCCTTGGAAGACTGTCGCAAAGGGGAAGGACAAGATCTCTTCGTGACCGTCCCAGAGTGCAGGGCTTGGAATAATGGGCTTCAGTTAAAAGATACAAAATTTAGATTAAACACCAGGAAGAATTTCCTGATTGTCAGAATAATATGACAATGGAACGTGCTACCTGGGGAAGTTGTGGGCTCTCCCTTGCTGGAGACATTAACAAAAAAAGCATCTGGACAGTTATCTAAATGGGATGGCGTAACTCAGTGACCTGCAGCAGCAGTGGGTTGGGCCGCGTGGCCCTCTGGCCCCCTCCACCTCTGCTACTCTATGATTCTATCTAGTTCAGGACTGGGGAACCCAGGCACTGAAGCAAAATTGTTCCCTCCTGGGGCATCCAATCCGGCCCTCCTAGGGTGCAAAGCTGGCCCTCAGGGTCCCTCCCACTTCTGGACCCACCCTCTTTCCCCCAACCACAGAGCACTGGATGGTTTTCTGACTTTTCTGCAGTCCCCCCACCCCCAAAAAAGGCCAACATGTCTCCCTGAGAAAGCTTAGTTCCTACTACAAAGAGTTTTGAGTGGCAGCAGGTTTGGCCTCTCCCCATTCCAGTTCAGCTCCACTCATGACTGGTATGTGACCCTGGAGAGCTTCTCTGGAATGGAATTTTTGGCCCTCCAGCTGGAAAGGATTTACCAGCATCGATCTCCTCCAACACCTGTTTGCCACCAGGACCAACGCATTGCCCACTGGGAGCCCCTAAGCACAACGAGACCGTAGCTGGCGAGGACAGCGCTGTCCCGTCCCCCATCAATCGCCCCCCTTCCAGTGCAGCACAAGACTCCGAGTGCAGCTGCACAGAGATTTGTACGACGGCAGTATGAGCCTGGCAGTTTTATTCTCAAGCCCTTTCCGAACTATCTCAACATTACCCACCTGATATGCATGAAATATTCCGGCCCATAAAAGCCTCCAACACGTACTAAAAGTCACTGTGATGGAATCGAGCATTATGATTTCCATCCAGAAAGCTTTTCCTGAGGATGTCGCCTTTATCCATGGGCCTCGCCACAGGATCCACCTGCTCCCTGCTTTTTCCAGCTGATTTTATTTTAGCCTCGCAAATAATTGCACGTGGTCGACTGAATAGGTCCAAAGCCGACCCCTATTAGGACATGTTTATGTCTCCAGGTCTCCAAAAGGCAGCAATCACTTTTATTCATTTCAGTCTACATTTTTTTCCCATCGTTAAGAGCTACAGCAGAGATATGAGAAAGAGCAAACTTTGGGAGTGAGCAAAAAACCCTTCCAAAAACATCTATTTAAACAATTATGACTCTCATTTCTTTCCATCTTTCTAGCTTCTGGGAATCCTTCCCACATTGGACCTATTTACACCCAAGAAGCCAGGACTCCTGGCTGAATAAGCCATGGTACTGATGAACTGCTGCATGCAGGCTATTTGCCCCCACCTCACTCATCCAGAAGAAACCAGGAAAAGGAGCACTTTGGTCTGTATTTGAACCGGGATTATGGCTAACTGAGACCAAATAAGCCAGGCCTATGAGTCAGCTTTAAACCAGAGTTTGTTGTTAGTTTAAAAATTCTGGCTTGTTTGGCGGCAAAACCATAATTCTGAATATGGCCATCATGAAAAATTCTTCCCTTTCTGGTTTGTTTATCCAATCATAACAAGGCAGCAGCAAAGTGGGATTGATTTCCACAGCACACTGGCATTCTCTGGGACTTGTTGTGGACAACTTTGCAGCTTTTGTGGGGTGTTCGTGTGCTTTGCAGTAATTTGCATTAATGAATGTGCAGGAGAAACACAACTATAACAAAATTCTGGTAAAAACAATCTAATTCCATCAATGAGAAAGCAGTGGAATGAATGACACTGGAGAGAATCTTAACAAATCCACCCAGCTCTAGTGCAAGCGCCGTGAATGCGAGGGGCCAGCCTGAAACGACAGTTTCTGTGACTGTTTGACTTTGCTTTCTCCTTTCAGACACGGCAGCTGAACTATGCAATGACCAAGGTTGCTCTTCCCTTCTTGGTTCTCCTGAAAATACTAGCATAACTTACACTGCAGGCCCAGGAGTGGGCCTTCTTGTTTCCAGTGGGGCTTAGTGCCAGGAAACTGGGGACAGCCTGAAAGAGATGGCTCATTTTAACGAATGAATAAATTACTGCACCAAAAAGATTCAGTGGGATAAGGCTGATTTATAGATGTGATATTTGCCCATCGGGAAAAGAGGCAGGAATTCAGAGATCCTAAATGATCATCATTCCCTTCCAAAGATTCTCACCTTTCTCATAATTGATTGGCTTTGCATTTAGATGAGACATTTGGATGGAGAAGGAGATTAACTGCTATGCTAAGCACTGTCCAGGTTTGAGCTACATGGCCGGTTTAATTGACTGGGGAATTCTCAAAGTTGTCCATGCCTTTGATGGGAACATAGCAGGCAAAAATCCAACCTGTACAGATTTATCTGCCATCAAGGCAGCTGATCCTGTTGAACATCTCTACCTGTTGTAAATCTGTGAATCTTCTCTACTGAAAAGGAATCAGAGAACGATAGTGCCAAAGACACCCTGAAGGTCATTGAAGCCCAACCCCATACTCAAGGCAGGATCTGCTTAAGGTAACCCAACTGAAGGTCATCCAGACTCACCTGTGAAGAAGGACCACCTTCTTAAATAGCACCTGTGAAGAAGGACCACCACTTCTCCATGTCAGCCTCCCCCAACCTGCCTTCAGAGGCATTTGGACTACAACTCCCAGAATTCCCATGCAGCAGGGCCCTTGACTGGGAATTCTGGGTGTTGCAGTCCAAAAGTGTCTGGAAGGCACAAGGCTGCGGAAGGCTGCTCTGTGTAGGTCCAAGAGCTCATAACATGGGGAAGTTTCTCCTTCTCTGAACCAAAATCAGCTTCCTTCCCATTTCTACCCGCTGCACCTTGCCCGAAACACCTGGACCAACAGAGCATGAATCTGCTCCATCTTCTACTTGATAACCCTTCAGATATATGAAGACCACCACACATCTCCTCTTTTCCAGGGTAAACTTATGCAGATCATGAAGTCCTATTCAGGCATTCTACATCTTGGTACGATAAATGCTGATTTCCAAATTGCATGGAGAGCCTTCATAGATGGAGGAGGCTTTTGTCTTCAGAAAGTCACCCCCCGATGCGTAGACAGTGACACAATGTGCAAGGATGGGGATGGGGTTAGTGTTCCTTCTTCTTATTTAGTACACTGCAATTTAGTACACTGGAATTGGGCTTGAGGGCTATCTGAAAGCAAGGGCAATACAGAAATCCAAATCTTAAACAAAATGCTAGAGTCAATACAGTGGACAGAGGACTACATTGAGGAGATGTGGATTCAAACCTGTACTCAGTACCTGAGCTAACACGTCAAGTCACCTTTGCTAAGCTGGTAAGATGTGGGCTGGATGGGTGACCACATGTGGAAGCAGATGGGGGTTGGACTGGATGGGCTTATAGGACCCTTCTAACTCTACTACTTCTAGTCTAGTCTAGTCTAGCCTATTCTAATCTCAGACTAGCTCATCTCATGAGCGTGTTGTGAATATGATCAGTCAGGGTGTTTATGCTGCCACCCAGGACTCCTTGGTGAAATGCTGATATAAATAAGTCAGTTCTGTGGATCTGGAGCACGGGAAGACAAACGTTTTGGGTGACAGGCAGACCACCATGAAACAACCGTTATGGGAGCCGGGGCAAATGACTAGTCACCTTTCCCAAAGACAGAGTACGAAGCAACGGTGGGCCTGAGCCACCTCTTTCAACTCCCAGCTTCCAGCCCCAACCAAAAGCTCTTTTACAGCATTCCAGCTGCTGGTAAGAAAATGCACACTCTGTTCACTTATTGCAAGTGGAAAGTGCAGGGGCCTGACCAGGCGCCCATGGGCACGGCGTTGCCTGTCTCTGCTTTTGAGGACAGCTTGACAAACAAAGCTGGAGCAGCCCCAACACACTTCCAAATATGTTTATCCCAGAGACAGCAAGGAAAAAGGCAAAGAGAGGCAGGTTAGGCAGATGGGTGTTGGCGCAGCCCCATGAGTTGTTTTTAACTGCTGCTCTGTGGGCTGAATTCTACACATTTTCCAGAGGTGAGTAATTTCCCATGATGGAAAAGGGTTTAGCCATGTATGTTAAACAAAACTTGGCTCCGCAGCCTCTCTGCTCCCCATGCCCTGATTCCACCATGCCTCCTGCAAAATATTCTCCAGCCTGCAAATCGTTTCTGATTAGGCTTCTCTCAGGAAACACACTTGGACTGGGGACAAGGAAGATCAACCGGTGGCCAGAACTGGCAGCGGGAAATATTCTTGATTGCCAGCTAGTCTAAGAAGGGGTGGGGGGAGGAGAGGAGGGCGCTCGGAGAGTCCTGCATGAAGAAATGGCCTTTGAAGGAAGAAATGGCCATTCATCGATCCATTCATGAGCTCACCCTGCCGTTCGGAAGCTTTGGCAGGGAAAAAAGGGGCAGAAGAATACGGTGTACGCGCGGAGGGTGCAGAGCATGGATGGGGAACCTGGGATCTGCGAAGCCATCGTATCTGCCTGGCATTCGAGGCGGTGCAAGTGCTGAATGAGAACAGAAAATTTCCAGTTCTTAAACGAACAGCAAGTGATCCTAGGGTCATGTGGAAAACTGTCGAGGACTTTTTAAGCAACTGTCTGCATGTATGTTAAAATAAGGCTTGGTTTGTCCATGGGGGCAACACGCCAGCCCATTTCTCCGCTGCATCGCTACTTATTTTTGGCTGGCAGAGGCGTCTTTGCTTGTAACAGCTGCCTGCCAGGCAGAAGTCCAACAGGCACGGCTTCCCTCCAACACAGCAAAGTGGCACTGAGTGCCTGTGGATTTAGGGCACCACAGGCCGCTGCCAGGGCACAGCACGCTGTCCCTGGCACGGCACCTGTCTCGGAGAAACCCAGATTTACTGGTGGGCCACCCGGAGGACACCAAAGTCAAGAATGAGGGTGATTGGCACAGCTGAAAGAGGGGCTGCTGCTATGCCTGGTTCCCATGGGTGGGCAACGTCAAAGCTTGGGGGGTGCCTTGTCCCCCTGGGGGCTGCACCCCACTTCTGCTGCCAGATTTGCTGCTGTGGAAGCCCAGCAATTCTGGAACCTAACAAGGTGGGGGCCGGGGGGAGTGAACGCCTCGCCTACCCACAGCCCATCGTCTCGCAGGGTGTCATCCCCAGGTGCCTCCAGCGATGGCAGTGTCGTGCAGATGCAAAGCCTGCCTCGTCCTTTGTGTTTTCTGCCCCCGAAATCTGAACCCAGGGCTGCCAGCCGGATGGCTGAGCAGGGCCACTGGGGAGGCAGCCCGCGCCGCCTGCTGCTGGAGCGTTCACCCGCAGGGATCAGCAAGGAAAGCAGGGGGCTGCTGCAGAGGAAGCCCCAAGAGGACCACCCGTGTGTAGGGCTTGGGACAGATGTGATGTAAGGCCCTACCCCTGCACCCTACAAAGTCCCAACAAAGTGTGGGGGGTCTGGTCTGCCCTCTAGTCAGGTGCAGGGCCATAATTTGCAAGCAGCTGAGGCTGGGGAGGAGGGCCTTGCTTTGCGGGGGGCTGGGCAATTTTCCCGCATCCCCAGAGGTCCCTGGCGCCAAGGCTCGTCCCAGCAGTGGCTCCTAGCTTGTGCTCTGCGCTGCAGCTTCTGTGTGCTTGCCTGGAAGAGAAGTCTCGCCCTGCTGAACGGGGCTTATTGCCAGCTGCAAAGGATTTCAGGCTAAGCCAGGCTGCTGAGGGAATACCGACTCTGTTTGTTCTTCTGCTTCTCTGAACCTTATAAAGTCTGAGGATTACAAGCTTTTTTCCCCGTGGGGTTCAGAAATAAACAGTCAGGTACACAGAATACTGCTGGGAATGTGGGAGGCAGCTGTTCTTGGCATTCTTTCCATGGTCAGTCTTTGGAGGAGGACCCCGATGGCTGGGAAATGGAGAGTGTGGGAATTGGGATGGCAGAGGAGGAGAGGCCATCTCAAGGCTGCATTCCAGGTGCCCAGGAGACCATGAGAACAGGTAGGGTTTGAAAGAGAAGGGAAGGGACAAGGGACAGGAGGAGGATAAATCCATTCCTTCCCTAGTCCCTGACTAGTCCCTGTGACACCATTTTGGGTTGGAAAGGCTACCCCATTAGAGGGCGTGTGTCGATCTCGGAGGCGAGCCTTTCTCCAGAGGGGCCAACCCAGAGAGATGGAGTTGAGGGTTACCAAAAAGGAAGGTTCTTGGATGTAGTTTCTAGTTTGAGTTCAATTAATCACTCCGGGAGCTCTCCTTGAAGGAGATTAGGAGGGAGAGTACCCAGAGGAGGGCCTTCTCTGCAGTGGTGCCCTGACTATGGAATACACTCCCCAGATGTTTGCCTGGCACCAACGTTATATTCTTTTCGGCGGCAGGTAAAACCCTTTTTATTTTCCCACTATTTTAATGTTTAATTGGGGTTTCATTATATTAATGGTCAGATGCTTTGGGGCTTACTTTATTCTACTTATTTATTGTAAGCCGTCCCCAGTCATTCTGTAGGGGATGGGATAGAAAACCTTTTAATACATAAATAAATAATCACTCTGTTCATGCACAGAGACTTGTTTTTCAGTGGCTAAGTTCTGTTGGCTGTGAATTGGAAAAAAAGATCTATTTTGCAAGAAAGCGTTGTTTGAAATCGATAAGGGGAAACCCAGCTCCGGACAAATACGTGGACCCGTCTCATGCCAAGTTGGGCCAAAATGCCTCTGCAGGGCTGGTGGTATTGTAAAAGAGGGCAGGAACTGCTGTACACATTGCTCTTTCTCGCCTTGTTCAGAGCCGAATGAAGGCATTCCTGTCAGTCCGCACCCCATCATCCTCATCCTCACCAGGGACCTTTGGTGTGCGCAGTGTGACGGTCCAAAGGGGGATCTTAAGCCGACGGGGCTCAACATGTTCCAGATCCTCCCCATGGTTGGGAACCATCTGCGTTCAGGGACAAGGAGGTTGCTGGAGTTGGAGCAGCACAATTGCTTCATGCCAGGTCAAGCAGGGTCACGTCCGTTAAATGGTGTTCAGGACCACGGACAGCGCCCTGCCGGAGACCCTGGGCCCTTCCTTTACCGAGAGCTGTTGTCGCAGCAAAGGCAGCAGGCCGACAGGACGGGGCATCTGGACCTTCCGCCCTGGTTGATGTGTTCCTCAAGGCAGCATGGCTGCTTCTGGACCCTCCTGCTCCTGCACACCGCAGGACAGGGGATCCGTGAGAGTCAGAATCTGAGGAAAGAGCTCCATTCGTAGGCTCGGAAGTGATACAAGGGAGAGTATACAACAATACAACACAGGCCTTGTGCGTGCGTCTCCGCCAAACTCTTCCAGTGTTTTTAGTAAAATCCTGAGCAGGGCTTTCATGATCCCTCCAGCCAGATGGCACCTGTTGGCAGGTATTTGGTCTTTTCTTTCTGAACAGGTTTTCTTGTGGGAGGGAAAAAACGATGGGAGAGGCAGTGGGGAAGGTCCAGGAAATTGCGAATGGAGAACAACATCTGAATGCATTGCAAAATACCAGGAATAAAGCAGGACGTGAGCCCAACAAAGGCCTCCTCTGGAAGCAGCCAAAGCCTCTGAGAGACGGTGCCAACAGGAGATGCCAGGGGTTGAATCCAGACCAACCAGGGTATGCCAAGACAAAGGGAACGACAGAAGGTAGACCAGCATCTACTGGTAGATCTCCAGTGATTCAAAGGAGACTGGCATGGATTGCTGACTCCCGATTGTGTAATGACAGTGGTAACAAAATGATTGCTGAAGTGAAGGGCCAAAGGGGTGGGAATAGTCAGGAACGGGTGGTTGTAAGGACTATAAGCCCTGTTCAGTTCTAGCAAGCAACACAAATTCCCATGTGCAGAATTCTTTATTTTAGTGTGAATCTTTTGCACCTGGCTCCCAACTGGTGGGTCTCCGACATCTTTAAAAAAATCGTGCAGCATAGCAACACCTCGCCCCAAAATAGCAAATCGATACAGTGGGAGTGTTGTGTAGTCATCAGACCTAACAGTCAACACTCCATCCCACTGCAGTGAAGTTCGCAGTCTAGTTCTAATTCATCATATGAATAGAGCTTTACTCTTTTTCTGTCTTGAGCTGATCCCTCTTGGCTTTCTCCAAGACCTAGAACCACAGGAAAGGACCAGGAAACCATTTTGTCCCCCCCCCCCCCAATCCACTCTTTCAATAATTGCTGAATGTCTGAAGTTTGAGATTGATAAGCGAGAGAAAGGACATGGCTTTTATTGACGGATATTAATAGCTTTCCATATTACGACTCCAATTACCCCTCGGGTCTGTTTTGCTTCCTCCATTTAATGATGTTACTGCTGATGAATCTTTGGGAAGGGAAATCAATACATATTTCATTTTAGTTTGACAGGAATATGGAATAGCATTTAGACAATGTGTAAACACACTGTTGTATATCGTTGGAGTTGGCCAGAACCCAGAAGGAATGGCACATAAGAAAGGTGAAGAGTTTATCCATCCCCTTCTTGGTCACCATCAAATTAAGAGATGTGATTCTAAGCTATCAGAAGCCATAACTTTGATGCTATCAGAGCTGGAAGGAAACCTAAAGGTCATCCAGACTGTTCCCACCAACTAGGTGCCCTTCAGGTGTTTTGGACCACACCTTCCTGCCCATTGGCTATTGCCCCACCCCTCCCCCATCCTTGCTAGCATTATGCTACAGAGCTTGCATCCTTCTTCTGCTTTGTCTATATGGGGCTTTGAGTCTGTACCGCCGGACTGCAGGTCTACAACCTCTGCATAAGAAAAGCACAGTGGCTGGAAGTACAACCGACTAGCTTGTGTACAGGTGTCTGATACTGGACTCCTGTGTAGGGATTCACCTGAACCCAGGTGGGCTAAGTGGTGGGCAAGGCCCCAAGAACCCCAGGTGCTCAGGCTTCTCTGGGTTCCTAGTACTGCTGGAGCATCTAAGCGCATCCTGCCGAAGGCACTTGGACACTTCTGCAAACCTCCTGCAGACCTTCCGCGAAGGAGCTGCCCGCACACCTCAGCCCCGTGCATGCTTGTAGCCTGCCAGGGCCACCGCAGTGCCTGAACAACGCCTCTCACTCCCTGGGATCTAGGACAAAGCATGCGCCTTGCTGTGCTTCTGAGATCGCATCAGCGCTAGGAAGGCGCGTCTGCAGAAACTAGGGCCCGGATGTCTGCCTGAAGTGAAACATAGGTGAGAAAGAGCACTTCAGGCAAGGCTTATGTACAAATGGCCTTTCCATGCAGAGGTTTCATTCATGCAAGCTCCTGCTGTCAATGTGCAGGCATCCAAGAGACCAGAGGCCTCTCGGTGCAGGCAACAGACGGCGCCGGAAGGGCAGGATTCCCCTCCTGCACTGAGCAGAAGTTCTGCCCCAGGGATGCTGCACCTCTCCCACCCAGGAGGCAAAATTCAAGTTCAAAATGCTCTTGGGGGCCAGATTCCAGTCCTGGACAGGGATGAAGACAAAAGCGGCATGGTCACAAAACCAAAGAAGCTAGACTATAGTAACTTACTGGCAGTAATTACTTAGGAGAGACAGTTCAACCTTTCAGTTTTGGGAAAAACATGAAAAATGGGAGCTATCAAATGATTTGGGGAGGGGCTTTGGTTATCTGTATGCCCCCAGGGGGCCAGACTGGGATGCCCAAAGTAGGCTAGAATTGGCCTACTGGTCTGATTCTTACTGTATACTTTTCTAAACTTTTCTCCTTGTGAACACTCAAAGTAAAAATGATTGGGTTCAGACAACACAATAACACACACTCAAGCCTTGGCTGGCCTGGAAAGCTGCTGGCCGTCACCATGCATTGCATGCTGACAACCAGCAGCTTGAACTGAGGGTTATTCTACTTACGTAAGCCGTCCGGAGGCTTTTGCAATAGGACGGCATATAAATACCCTAAATAAATCAATAAATTATTGACTGTCTGGACCCAGCTGTGCTAACAAGCCACAGATTGCAAATCCGGAACAGCCCATGCTGACAAAGTATAGTTTGTTCCAGGGTTGTGAACTGTGGGTTGATCACCATGGTTTGTCATGTTGGTTGGGTTCGGATACCCAATCATGGTTATGTTGGGTTCAGAACGTGATAACCAACGTTTGAACAATGACTCACTCTCAACCCAAACATAGTCTTTGAGTCTTTTTTGCTGAAAGATGGAGGGAGGGAGGGAGGGAGAGAGAGAAGGGAGGCAGTCACCATAAATTGTAGCAGAAACTTTTCAGTAGTGATAACTCTGCAAAAACTCCCTGCAATTTAGAATTTTTCTGTTCCCTTGAGAACAGGCTGCATAAAAAAAGCATTAACAGACCTACTCAATCTCACTTAATGGCTCTTTCCAATAACCCTTCTGGAAAGTTATTGACGAATGTTAATAATAATGACAGTCATAAAGAGTGAAGCATTATTTGAAGTGGATCCAATTTCCCCACCATGGCAAACAGAATCTGAGGCTGTCCCCCACTCACTTGGCAATAAAATGAAACACCCCGTGTGCTCACTCTGCCCACGCTCCCGCTCTACCCAGCGACGGGGAAGCGAGCTGCCACATTTCAGTTTTCAGACAGGGAGCCACGGTTTAGCTTTCTCTATTTCTGCATGTCATCAGAAGACAAGCACACAAGAACTGGGAGCACCAGAGCCCAAAGCAAGTTGCTGACAACATCTCCATGTGGAGGGAAAAGCAGCATAAGAGTTAATTCTAAAGAAAGAACTGCTTCTTTGTCTTTTTAAAAAGTATGCGGCCTGTCTGTGAGCTAACTTGCTTCCTCATCCACCGCTTACTATGGACCTTTCCCCTTGTTGTCTGCACTTAGCTATTCCCATTTCCTAAATTAGAAGAAGCTGAGGTGGAAACTCACCAATGTGACAACATTTTGTTTAGCTTAGGGAAGAGGTGAGTAAAGGGAAATATGACTGAGGTGTACGCAGTTATGCACAATTTAGAGAAATGGACAGGGAGAAAGTTTTCTCCTTCTCTCATAGTATTAGACCCCACTGAGGTCATCCCATGAAGATGATGGGTGGGAGATTCAAGACTTTAAATAGGAAGGACCTCTCCTTCACACAGTGCATGGTTAAGCTATGCAACTCATCAGGCAAGCCCCTCTGGGAAGAACATTCCATAAATGGGGTGCCACCAATTAAAAGGCCCTGTAACTTCCTGCCTTGCCTTTTTTATGGAGGTACCTAGAAGAGGGTCTAAAATAATAATAGCAACAATAATTGAATAACAACAGCAATTAAATCCCATCTCTTTTCCTCTTTCATTGAGCCCAAGGCAACTTACACAATTCTCCAGTGTATCCCCACAACAACTCTGTGAAGCAGATTAGTCTGAGAGTCAGTCACCGAGTGAACTGCAGGCGATGACCTTAATGTTTGGTTATGGAAATGAGGAAGGCAGCTCTTCATTCTTTCAGTCTGCCAAAACCAGAAGGAAAGTGCTCCCTCCTGGAATGAGGGCCGCCAAGGCAAGGTGTTCCCTAGAGAGCCCTTTTGCACTGGCTGCCCCTTTGTTGCTGTGGGGGGGGGGCATGCACCCCTCTTTTCACTGCCTGCCACTGCTCCCTTTCCTTGGCTGGCTTGGAAAGCTGCTGGCCGTCAGCATGCATTGCAAAGCAAGGGGCACTGCCAGCCACCTCTGAGACTGCAGTCCTGGGCCATCCTGATCTCAGTCACTTCCTGTGGAAGGAGCACGGGCGCAGCCAAGAGGCACCGCCTTGGTGGCATGGTGCCAGCAAGGGCACGGGAACAGCCAGGGCAGGGACGAGGGGGGCTCGGGCTGCCCCCGTGTGGCAAACGGTCCAGAGCTGCACCACTTTGCTCCTGCATTGGAATCACATTGTCAGATTCCTCATGGAATGCCGAAGTCGAGTGTCCCTTGACTTGCTCTCGTGCGACAAGAGCAATTCAGCTGCTTCGATCTTCAAAACTGCCAGAGGGGAATTGGAGTGCCTGAAACGGAGTGTGGAGGAAATGGCACATGAGCTGGGAAGCTCCAAAGTGACAGGTTTCAGCGGAATGCCTGGTGTGGAGAAAGTAGAAAGGAAGGCACGACACTCACAGCCGGGGTCATCCCCTGAACTTGACTGGCTTTGGACAGATAAAAGGAAGGACTTCTCCATAGCGCATATAGTTAAACCATGGTCTTTGCTGCCACAGGAAGTGGCGATGGTTGCCAGTCTGGGTGGCTTTAAAAAGGGATCGGACGGATTTCGTGGAGGAGGAGGCTCTCTGTGGCTGCTGGCCTCGCTGGCCATGGCTGCCTCCTTCATCAGAGGTGGCCTGCTGCAAACAGCAGTTGCTGAGGAGCTGGGCAGGAGGAGGTCTTGGCCCCCTCCTGCTTGAGGGACCCCGTGGGCAGCAGTTTGGCACCATGTGTGTGGACTGCTGGACGGACCTTTGCCTGATCCAGCAGGGCTTTTCTTAGGTTATATTCTTTTATTTGATTTTCCTCTTGCTTTGATTGGATTTTCCTCTGACTCAAGCTGTGTATAGTTAATGATCCATGTTAGAATATTATGATTCTTAAATGCCTTGGGGGACCTTTAAGAAATATTTTCATCAGATAGGAAAAGGAGATCGTTATTCTTATTCTTACAATACAGCCAGTTTAGTGTAGTGGTTAAAGTGCTGGACTGGGACTCAGGGGACCCGGGTTCTAGTCCCCACTCAGCCCTGAAGCTCCCTGGGTGACTTTGGGCCAGCCACTGACTCTCAGCCTAACCTACCTTACAGGGTTGTTGTGAGGTTAAAATGAAGAGCATTATGTAAGCTGCTTTCACTTCCTCACAAGAGGAAAAGGGGTTATACATGTAATATCACCATCTTCATCATCATCTACTTAATTTGTACCAAGCAAAATGGACCTCAAGGTGGCCAATAATAAATCATTAAAACTAAATTAAAACAGGAATAAAACAATTGCAACTAAACATAAAAGCATCCTGGCCTACTTTATGAGACTGTTGTCAAGGATGATTGCAGTATCACAAGTAAAGTACTTTGCAGAGGGAAACATAGAAATAAACCTCACTTTTAACCTGCATAAGCAAATTGTTTCATATTAGTTTCTAGGAAACTTACTGTGGAGAAAATATATCTTTACAATGGATAAATAAGTGCTTCTTTTTCTTTTCAAATTATGGTTTCTATTTTTATTCCCATACTGCAATTCCTGCCAAAAGCTAAACAGCTTGAATCAGTAGCAAACGAAAGGATGGAAAAACATTACTCACTCCCCTTTCACTGCATTGTTCAAAGGGGAAACAGGAATTCCTTACCATGATTTTTCACGTTCACTATGCGATATAGCATGAATCAAAGTGTCACGACTCACAAAAACCCCACCCAGCCCGACCTAATTATGTTTATTACAGTTGGCAAAAGATGCCAACTGTGGCTGAGATGGCTTAGTTCTTTCTCCTTTTCAGAGGGGCTCATTTTTACATCAGAGGGAGAGCTTTGCTGGAATATTTTGCAGAATGCATGCTGGTCAAGCAAGTAGCCATCAGCAAGCAAAGGGCAAGCAGCCTCTTCTGTTTGCCTTTACAAACGGAGGATTAACATTCCATGACTACCGAGCCATGGCATTTGACAGTCTGGGGCATGTGGGCTAGGCAGTATTTATCGGATAGCATTTTGGGGCTAGGTGGACATGCTAGGTGGGCACAGAAGTTCTGAATTTCTGCAAACCGAAGAACGCAGGTATGTCCTCATCTTTCTCAGTGGCCCAGTTTTGCCTATGGCGCTGTTGACACTCATCCCAAGAGACTGCTATGAGAGAGAGAGTGAACTCAAGGCCAGGATCTACAATCCATGTTTATCAGGGGTAGGGGAGGAAGCAGAGAGATGAACTGAAAATGAAGGCTGCTGCCAAGCCAGGCATTTTCTTTGGAAATTTCTTGATTTTTATGCAGAATCCAGATGATAACAGCACATACCTGTTCTGAGCCGCCCTGAGGCTTTGGCGAATGGGGCGGCATAAAAATGTTTTAATAAAAAATAAAATAAAATAAAATAAAATACCTGTTTATAATTATTTAATTCATACATGCTTTTTGCATGCAGCACCATTCTTTGGGTTGGAGTGAACTATAAAGTGCATCTTTAAAGTGAAATTTGAAAAATTGCTTTTTATTTATTATTTATTATTTGCATTTATATACCACCCTAGTAGCCCAGAGGGTGATCTGTTTTTTAATTGACCCTACTTCTGGTTTTTAGTTGATCTTAATTTAAATTGTCTAATTTTAAAGTTATATATTTCAATTTTGATATATTATGTTTATATTTGTATTATGTTGTTAATATGTTTTGGACATGTTGATTTAATGTTACTGATTTTTGTATTGTCTTATTTGCTGTGAGCCACACAGAAAGCCCAGGTATGGGCTATTGCAGTGACACCAACGGAATAAACAAAATAAATAAAACCAATAAAATGTGAGTATTGCAGCCCTCACATGCAAAAGGACTTCTGTGGTTATCCAGTCAGCAGGATCCGTCTTGCTCCACGGCTGCCGGCGAACATCGGTCACTGGCTTATGCAAGTTTTTCTCAATATGCCTCCTGCATAGTTTACAAAGACTTCGGAACGGTTGCAATGCCAAGTCAATCTCTTTCCACCAGATCCCCCAACCCGACCCCATTCATGAGTCGCTAACTCCCATGTCCACCACACCAAAGAGGAGGCAGAGAGGAGCAATGGATGAAAGCATGAACACGATGCCGGTGAGAGCACTGTGGGCAGGGTGGGGAGGCTTCTCTGGGCCAGAATGCACGAATATCTTGCAGAATGCATGTTGATCCTGCAAGTGGCCATCCCGCAGACGGCAGGTTCCAGTCGCGCATATTTAGCTAAAGACTGGAAAGGGGAGCAAAAGGTAACTCCAAACGTTTTTGACCGTGATCAGGAAGGACAGAAATTGTTTTCACGCCATGTTTGTTTGGCATAATAGCGATGGCTCAACATGGTTTACCTGGATGATAATCAAGGACCACTTGATGGTTAACTTTGTATTTTTGTACTTAATGGTAATTTATTATGTACTATTGTATTTCAATGTATTTTATCATGTTGTAAGCCGCCCCGAGGTTTCGGCAAGGGGCGGCATAGAAATGTTAATAATAATAATAATAATAATAATAATAATAATAATAGTTGAAGCCAGCATTTTCAGTTATGTTAAGAAACATGCGATCACGGATTTGGATCAATTCCTGAGAGTTTGTTAGAAAGATGTTATCTTTGTGCTAAATGATATTTATGAAAAAACTAGGTATTCATACACAGAGAAATTCTATTTGCAGTCTGTTAGCTTGCTAATGTTGCTACGACATAAGATGCATTTGCAATATTTATGACTTTATATGGGATTTTTGCATCTATGTATTGATTTGTTTACTTTGTGCGTTGCTCTGAGCATTATTTGAAAAAAGCAGCATATAAATAAATATGATGCAGATGATTCAGTGGGAAGGTGAACCAACGTGCTTAGATGGTGTCCTGGGTGTGAGTTACACTGGTCATTTTTTGCATGCAAGAATTATGCCAAGTTGAAAGTGAAGCAAACCTACGGATTGAAAAGGGGTCCTCACTCCAACACAGGTATATTCCCAGTAATTCCTCTTCCCACAGTGCTTACAATGACAGAGATCGTGCTCTCTGATGAGTTGAAGCAGGAAAAAAGCCTTCCTTTCTCTGATTCTGATTTATGGGTCACACTGTGGGCAAACGTAATTTATGACGTGTTGTTGTCATAAAGCCAAACTGGAGTGAGGGCAGGAATCATTCTGCTTGTCCTTGCTCTGATTTGGCTTCAAGTAAGTATACCGTGTCCACATAAAATCAGAACAAGGGAATGCTTCTTGTTTCCACTTTTGTGACTCGCAAGTCAAAATAAAAAGTTTTTTTATAAATCGCATCCAACAATATCAAGCAGCACAACTATTCACTGTGCAGAGACCACTAATGCATGTGACAACTTCTAGGTTCTCTGCAATTCTCTCCCTTCCCAGCTTTGCAGAAGGCAAGCAGGACTTTGGAGCGGCGCAGGAGAGTGACTGAACTTAGCACTGTATCACTTTCTTCCAATAACTTAAATGCAACTCTGGTGGGAACGGCTTTTCCTGGAAAGGAAGTTCTTACTCATGGGGAGGAAAATTTGATAAAGGAAACCAACACACACTGGCTCTGCAGGAGAGAGATAATCCGAAACAGGTTGGAACATCAACCCCCCCACCCTAACCCCCACCCCTTCATGACAAGCATAAAATATGATAAATAGTTTTTAGAGAAAATGATTTGCTAGACATTGCAAATTAGATAATAAAAGATACTGGACAAAACAAATAAATTATGGCACGGTTTCAATGCTTCAGTTGCCGTCATAAATAATATTTAAACCCGATACTGTGTTTACCGGCAACATTCTTCTTTCCCCCTGCGATCAGGATGAGATGATATGTCTTATAATTCAATAATAATAAACTCTTCCCTGCCAGAACAAAGAATGAAAGCACAGCTCTGAAGGCGGCATCTGGCAGAGGGTGGACAGAATACCGGGATGAGGCATATACAGCTTTTAGACCACCCTGCACTGGGGTTCAAGTTCTACAGTATCATAGCTTACATTGCCTTGGAACTGGGCTGATATTTCTCTGAAAAGGGACCGAACGTCAGTGTTCTCTCAAGGATGAATCTGTTCCAGCTTCTGCTTGGGCTGGAACTGAAGGGTAATTCAATGTAATCTCTCCTTTACACTTTCTCTTTCTCGCAGCCTTCAACAGCCGCCTTGTAGATTGAGGAACAAATTTAACCAAGGCTAAGGAAGTGGAGGATTTTGAGCTCCCCCGCTTTTCATATGGGCCGTGTGTTCACCGCTCTTTGCACACAGGGGACAAAAGCTCCCGTGCAGCATGGTTTGTAGACACAGGATGGCCACTTCCAGGTTTGCAAACTTGCAAAGCATCTCCTAACATGCACAGCATGATATATTTGAATACGACTTCTAGTGAAGCTTCTCTGTGACCAAAGGACAGAGTGGGATAATTTTCACCAAAATTTTCACAGCTACGCCAAACAAGATTGGCTCCTTTTAAGTCCTAACGCATGAACAACAGAAGTGCCTCACACGCAAATTTGCCTTGGTCAGGAACAAGCATGGAATCATAGAATCACAGAACAGTAGAGTTGGAAGGGGCCACGAAGGCCATCAGGTCCACCCCCTGCTGTTGCAGGACACCCATTCACACCATCCCACTCAGGTGGCTGCCCAGGTTCGTTCTGAATGTCTCCAGTGTGGGAGAGCCCACCACCAACCCAGGCAGCTGGTTCCACTGCTGTATTGCTCTGACAGTGAGGACAAAAATGTCCTGACCATTTCTGTTGCCCTTTTCTGGACCCTTTCTAATTTACCTGCATCTTTCTTAAATCTTGGTGCCCAGAACTGGACACAGGATTCCAGGTGAGGTCTGACTAGTGCAGAGTATAGAGGAACTGCTACTACTCATAATCTGGAAGTAATACTTCTGTTAATACATCCCAAAATAGCATTTGCCCTTTTGGCGGCTGCATCACATTGTTGGCTCATGCTTAGCCTATTATCCGCAATGACTCCGAGATCTTTTTCTTTTTCAGTTCTGTTGAGCCACGTATTCCCCATCTTGTATCGATGCATTCAGTTTCTTTCTTTAAAGCGATGTGTCCCGTTCAGGGATGTGCTTTAAAAAGAAAGCATCCACGCTGGGCTCATTTCTGGCTTTTCACGCGACTGCTGGAAGGTGCACCTGTGCTGGCCAGATCCATGGAAGGAGGGAGACGCAGTGCCCGTTCCTCTTGTGTGCTCTGCCCAAAGACCGTTGGGAGAACCCGCTGGCTCAGGCCGAGGGTTTATCGGGCCAAGCATTCTGATCCCACCATGGCCAACAAGCCACCCAGGAAACCCACAAGCAGGACCCGGATGCAAACGCAACCTCCTTTCCATGTTCCCCAGCAACCGGTGTGGTGCATGCAAACATACTGGGTCTGCACATGGCATTTTCCACTCACACAGCCAGGCTGTTCTTCACACTAGAGGTCCCCGGAAAGGCGGGTCGCTCCGGAGACACGCTCCCTGGTGCGTTTCCTTCCATGATAGTGAGTGGACCTGGCTTGCACAGTCGGCCTGGCCCTCCGGTTGCGGCAGCAGCGCCTGCGAGCAAACTCAACCCTGCGGTCGGTCGGTCGGGAGGTGGGCGTGTTTTTGCTTGGCCTGCCTGAGAGACGTGGGGCACAGGCAGCCCCAGGCCGGGCCTCTCCCAGTTTGGCTCCCTAGTCTTCTGGGGAAGGCATCTAGCCTCTCCATTCCTGGGGTTGGGGGGGATGTTGCCTCTCAGGAGGGCAAAATAGGTGGGCTTATAAATCTGCGAGTTGGCCCCCTAATTGCCTTTGTCTTAAAACTGCATGGAGTGCAACGGACAACCCATTTAGAGGACTCTTTCCCTGAAGGCTGGGGGTGTGGATGCGTTCCTCAGCCACGTGGACATGGCTGCCGCACGTCCAATCCGATGCTGCTCATACAGGAAGAAAGGCCTACAGCCCAAGCCTTTTCCACCCGGCAGAGCACACACACAGGAAGACCTCCGTATTTATTTTTTTGATTTATAAACAGCACTTCATCCGCAGGATTCCAGGGCTCTAGACACAACATCAGCAAGAAGAAATGGTCGAGACCACAGGACTGCACATTCACGGGCCAGAATTCAAGTTTGGTTTAGCATCCCCCGTGAAGGATCATCCACCGTCCCCCAAGCCAGGAAGTGGCTCTACAGAGAAACTTGCAGGGAGCATCTCCCAGTGCCTGCACAATGTTTTCTCCCCATGAAACCCTCACCAGTCAGTTCAGGCCCCGAATGCTGGAATACTTTCCGGAATCAGCTGTTCCACACACACACGCAACGCTATCGTGGCAGGAAGGCTGGTGTTTTGCATGGCATGTTTGTTTTGTATGTGTAGGAAGCAGCATTCAAACATTCACTCTCCCACTCGCAAAGAAAAACCTCACTGCTTGCGGACAGCGGCACTGACGCGAAGTCACCTTGAGCCACTTAATTGAACGGATGAAGCCTTTAAAATGTGAGGTCTTCCACCTGCACTATGTGGCGGGGGGGGGGGGGGGAACGCTTGGCACCCAGTGTAGGCGCCTGCCAAGGGTCTGCATCCCGACAGGGGCCCCCTGAGAAAAGCCACCTGGACTTACTCCTCTGTCAGGAGCCCGGCCCATCCCTTCTTGCCCAAGGCTCCAGAAACGCCAGACAATCCTTCACAAGGCACATCTTCGCTGGCTAACAGGATGGTCCAACTCTAGCAGACCCTTAGCAAGCTGAACAAATAGCCTCTGCTCATGTGAAGAGTGAAGCTTGAACCCACACTGGCAACTCCTCCCCACTCCTTCCCTTTCATTCGTGTGCCACCCTCACGTGGAGAAGCAGCTCATCTCTCCCGACACCTCGGCATGGAGTCAGGGCCCGGGCAAGGCAACGGTCCCTCCTGTCTCTCCCAAACCATCTCAGCTCTCATGGTGGGCCTGGGAAACTGTGGGCAGCGACCCTGAGGGGGCTTCAAAGGCTCCTGCCCCCTTGGTCCTCCTGCCCCCCCTCGCCTCTTCCATGGGGCCCCCCTGTTCAGAATGCGCTAACACCAGCCCTGGCTGGTCGCGGAAGGGGGGACCTTGCATCTTCCCCTTCACTGTGGCACCTGCCCCTCGTGCTGGCCCGGACCGTGCTGGGGAGGAGAAGGAGCAGGAGATGCCCCTGCCGCTTGCTCACCAGCTCTCGGCCGGCCAGCGAGCGAGCGAGCGGGAGCCAGGTCAAGGAACAGGAGGTGCGGAGTAGCTGCTGATGGGAAGAGTGGTGATGCGGCGGCTCCCGGAGGGAGGAGGCGCTGAGGCATCCGGCTCACGGGAGCTCCCAAAGCAGGAGGTGCAGCTGGCCCAGCAAGGCAGCGGCCTCAGCCGGCTCCACTGATCGTAACCTGACGCAGGTGACAGCTGTCCATCACGCAGAACCTTAACCTGGCTGTTTGATTGCGTGCCCCCCATGTGGTGCCCTCCAGGTGTCTGGGCTTCAACTCCCATCATCCCCAGCCAACATGGCCAGTGTTTAGACATGCCAGGAGCCTGAAGCGCAAAGTCTTGTTTTGCAGTGGGCAGGGCCTGAGGATCCGAGTTCTGCAACCTGCCACGAACAGGCACACCAATGCAAGAAATGCTGTCTTTTGGTTTCTGTTATTCGGATGCCCTCTTTTTGGGAGTGGATTTGGGCTGGGAGAAAGCAACCCACCCTCACCACGTCTGCAGCTGCAGGGAGCGCACGCCAAACCCCTGAAACGGACGCATGCAAAAGGGGTTCTGCAGAACCTTTCCAGCCTCTGCGAACCTCCCCGGAGGCTGTTCGGCTCCGTCCGCTTCTCACCTCGTGGGCCATGGAAATATTGATCTTAGTCTGCCTCTGCCGGTGCAGTCCTGACAAATATTACAGAAGCCAAAGCGCAAGGATCTTAATTTTTCTTTCCCCCCACAAATGCCTTCAAGTAGTGACTGACAGCATAACTATCAAACGCCCACGGAAACCTGTGTTCTGTACCGCATATAGTGGAAAAGTGGGTGTTAAGGGAACGGGGCAAAGAGCAGAGCATGCAGAGAGACGTATTCTGTGGTTCCAAACAAATAATGAGCACTTAGTAAAACAGTTCTTTTCATTTTTCTTCTTCTCTGAGGAGGGGATCGTAGCACAGCTCTGTGAGAAGGCCTTTCGGCACTAAATGAATGCCTAAGGGCCAAACTACTCCAAATACAAAATACGACATGCAGGTGTGTGTTTTAAAATACAAACAGTGCCAGCAAGCAGAAGGACCATTATGGGAATCAAAGCAGGCACGGAGGGGAGCGGGGATTTAAACCCTTTCTTCCTCCGTGCAGCCCCCTCTGAGGACAACCTTCCCTCTGAAGCCGGAATCTCACCTTTGCTGCCCACTACTTCATGTACTATTATTTTTCCTTCCATCAACAATGGACAATTTTTAGCTGCATTCCACCTGGCTGCTACGGAGAGAAAGATGGGAAATGGCCCCCATCATTTCGCATTCCTGAATCGTTTCCATTCCAGCAGATTATTATAAGAGCTTTGTAAGGGTACGAATCAGCACTGGGCTTCCTTTTCCACCTCTCTTCCCTCCTCATCCCCCTTTCCTTTTGTGTCATAACCCAATGGGAAGCGGCTGTCTTCTTTCTTATTGATCTTGCATAAACCACTCGGGGAATCATTGCGGCTGAAAAAGGTTTAAATAAATAAATAGTTGAACTGATCTGCTTCAGAAGGCAGGGTCAAAAGGGTTGCATCGACCAGCATGAATCTTTCGGGACAAGGGTGATGCAGTTGTGATCCTGTGCTGCTGCAGCCAAGAAATTAAGAGACGCTTGCTCCTGGGGAGGAGAGCTATGGCAAGTCTAGACAGCACACTAAAAAGCAGAGACATCACCCTGCCAACAAAAGTGCGTATAATCAAGGCTATTTTTTTCCCAGTTGCAATGTATGGCAGTGAAAGCTGGACCATAAGGAAGGCTGCACGCCGAAGAACTGAGGCCTTGGAATTGTGGTGCTGGAGGAGACTCCTGCGAGTCCCTTGGACCGCAAGGTGATCAAAATGGGCAGTCCTAGAGGAGATCAACCCTGACTGCTCTTTAGAAGGCCAGATACTGAAGATGAAACTCAAATACTTTGGCCACCAAATGAGAAGGAAGGACTCCCTGAAGAAGAGCCTAATGCTGGGAACAATTGATGGCAAAAGAAGAAGGGGATGGCAGAGGATGAGGTGGCTGGATGGAGTCACTGGGGCAGTTGGTGTGAGCTTGATTGGACTCCGAGGGATGGTGGAGGACAGGAAGGCCTGGAGGAATGTTGTCCTTGGGGTTGTGATGGGTCGGATGCGACTTTGCAACTAACAACAACAAGCTGCTGCATTTAGGACAACCTGAAGTGTCTCGATGCTGTGCAAGGGGGGGGCACTGAGAATGCACTGGCATAGTCTGTGTGCCAGTAAAAGCGTGGGGCAGGTGAAAAAGCAGCCCTATTCCGAATCAGAGGATGCAGCTTTTGGGAGCCGAAGCCTGGAATCAAGCCTGTTGAAAAGATGCTAATGGTATGAAACTCTGACATTGAGACCTGCCAAATACCAGCTCATTCCAGCCACCTCAAGATGCCTATTGCTGGACAGCAGCCCCCCCCAGGGCTCCAGAGATGCGTCTTTCCCAGCTGCCCCTGCGCCACTTGGGGACTGAACTTGGTGCTTTCCACAATCTGCAAACCCAGGCAGCTCTGCAGAGGCAGGACTCCGCCAGGGGCTATTAGATCTTCCATCAGCTGGGCTGCTCAGCTACGCTTCGGGCTCTGCTTCATCTGGAGGGATCTAGAGGTGAACAGCTGAGCAGGGGTGCAGGTGCCCTGGATTGTGGGTGCGAGGATATGATTCACATGCACGAACAACAGGGCACCCAAAGATTGGAGCACACTTATATAAACTCCCTCGACATTTTACTGGAGAAAGTTGCTTCCCACAGCCTCTGTTTATCAACAGATTTCCACTCTTTCCTTTGCAGACCCCTGGGATGATTTTGCTCCTCTGTTTGCCTTCTGGGGATGCCTTGATAAAATGTTTATAGGCAGTTACTTTTATTGTTTCTCTGTATGGCTCAGCTTTCACTCTCCGGAAAGGAATAAATCTCAGGGCTGCACTCTGAAGCATTTTCCTGGGACCAGGGCAGGTGGACGGACTCTACAGCTCCACTTTCACAAAAACTGCGGCTGTTGAAGGATATTTTGAACAGGTAACCTATCCTAGGGCCATGACATTTTCCTAGTACAGCTTTCCCTCAATATACAGTTCCCCTCCCCGAGACCCATCAGACTCCAGTGCCCATCATCCATGGCCCCTGCGTGGCTGGTGCTGATGGGAGCTGTAGTAGCAAAGAGCAGGAAGGCACCTCAGTGGAGTCAGCTGGCCTATGAATCTGGAGCATCACTTCTCTCATAGATGCCTACAGAAAACGTGAAGGATCTTTGAGAAGGTCCTTTTTCTGCATAGTGGAAGCTACTAAAAATAGGACCTTCTTAGTGGTGGGCTCTTGCCCTTGTAGTGAGGCTGTACTCTTCAGGTGAGGTGAAGAGCATTTCTATCCATCAAGAGCCAGCCCTCCCTGCCCATGTTTGACTGCAACTACAATCATCCCCAGACAACATGTCCCAAAGCCATGGATCTCAGCATTCTCCCATGAACATGGGAGTTGTCGTCCTGCACATTTGAAAGCAACAGGTTGGGAGAAGTCTGGCCAGGTCTTTTAAACATTCCTTGGGTTTCCACTGTTTTAGTAAGATCTTTAATACAAGCTGCTCATAGTTTGATGCTGTGTATTAGAAGGAAAGTTTTTTTGAATGCCGCATTTTATTGTTTGTTGCTGCTTCTAATTTCATTGCAAAGTGATTTAATTTTGTATATCCTGATCTGTAATCCATCTAAGTGTGCATTTGGTGATGGGTGGCCATATAAATTTAATACATCAATCAACCAAAAGAGCTCATATTTATTCTGGCAATTAAGCAGGAGAAAATGGGAGACTGTAGAGGAAAGAATGAAATAGTATCTGATGATGGGGGGAAGGGGTGATGGATGCGAATTCAGTGAACTTAGAAGAGCTATGATATTTCCATCTGGGAAACATTAAAGAGCACGCCCTGAACAAGCAACGCTACCATCATGGCCCCTGCAAGGAGACTGGAAATTATATCCGCTCTCCTCGTACACCTTTTGTTATTGGAATTGTCAACAATGACTCATTTGAACTGCTAGCGAGCAGGGAGTGGATACCGGAGGCGCATTATTTCTCCATCTTTAAACGGCTTTATCTGTTTTCCATCCCTGGAAAACAGCTGGTTTATAGAGCGCTACAAAAGAATGACACAAGTCTCAAAGTGGGAGCTTATACCTGCTTTTCAGATGCTCCTGGATTAGCTAAGCACCAACAGCCATGCCAAAGACCTGTGTGCTAGTGGAATCTGCTTTTCTTCCTTGTTGAAGAAAAAGGGCCGTGTGCATTTCTTGCTTAGGTAACCGCTGAACTGAAAAACTATCTTTAAAAATGTGGATCCTTGCAGTGTTTCAGTGTTCCATATTCAAGACGTTCCTTTGTCATCTCTTCTAAACCTGAGGGGACTCAGACTATTTACATAGAAAGCATCGACTCACTTGGTTCCCTGTGATAAGACTCTGCCTTACATGACCAGGGAAGAAAAATCTGGTACATCGGAAGAAGCAATGGGAAGGTGTAAAAACATTCATTTTATTTGTAAAACAACTTGATAGACATTCTAAGGTTAAAGACAAGAAAGATTGCTCGGCTGACTGGGGCAGAAGTGACGTCACCCACCCCTCTTCTTGTGTCCTGGAGTCAGCACATGTGTGAGCTTATATCGCCTCCATGGGGACCAAAGACGTGGGGTTGGAGGGATGCGCCCCCTCACCTCATCCTACCAGAAAGGGGTCTTGGGCAGCTCAGAGGAAAGGTGTGGCTGCCATGAAAAAGGCCAACTCCATGTTACGCATCATTAAGGAAGGAACTGAAAATGGAACTGCCAACATTATATGGCCCCCATAGGAATCTGTGGCACGACCTGTGCACGGTTCTGGACCCTGCACCTAGAAAAGGGCACTGCAGAGCTGGAAGAAGTGCAGAAGGAGCCAATTAAAATGATTGAGGGGTTGAAGCGACTCCCCTATGGGGAAAGGTTGCAACACGTTCAGCTCAAAAAAAGGCGAGTAAAGGGGAGCCGTGGTAGAGATGCACAGAATTATTCAATGCACGGAGAAAGTGGGAAGGGAGTCAGTTTTCTCCCTTCTCCATAATACTAGAACCCAGTGGAGTCACCGCATGAGGCTGATTGGCAGGAGATGCCAGACAAAGAAAAGGAAGGACCGCTCCATACAGCTCCTCACTGAACGATTGAATTCACCTCCATCGGATGCAGGGACGCTCTCTAATTTGGGCGGCTTTGCAAGCGGGTGGACAAATGCATGGCGGCGAAGACCAGCCATGGCTGCTGGTCTGGGTGTCTCAGAGGCACCGGCTTCTGGAGAACGTGGCCAGGCAGGTGCTGCCGTGCCCACGTGCTCCTTTTGGGACCCACTGGGCAGCTGCTTGGCCGCTGTGTGAGCAGGATGCTGGAGTCGGTGGGTCTTGGTCCGATCCAGCAGGGTGCTTCGTATGTACCTATCAACCCGACTCCCGTATCTGCATCTTGGATGGAACTTTTGTAAAGAGACAGCTTTGTGGGGGGCGAGGGGAGGTACTTGGGTTTTTCTGCACCCAGACCTATTTGCTTGCCTCTTCTCGGGGTCCCGAACTAGCACCACCTCTCAAGGAATGAGAGGCGAAGCACATGTGGAGTAAAAGTGCTCCTTTCCCATCACTTATTTTGCTGCGTGCTTGCTCAGCCTGGGCAGGTGATCAGGTGGAGAAGGACAGGCAGTGGGCCCCCTCTGGGCACGGAGGCCACACGCGGTGCCCGATCATGCTGACCCCGGTGACCGCCCTGCCCTCCGTCCGGGTGGCCGGGAGCAAATGGATCATCTCACTGCTGCAACTGCCCCTCAGAGCCACCTTCCCATCCCGGGACCCTGCAGATGCTTGGAGTAAATCTCCCCACATTCCTGTTTATTGGCCACGCTGACCAGGGAAAAGTTCGAAACATCTGGAGAACCCCAGGTGGGGGCAAGGATGCTTCAGCACATCATCTACTCTCATCCTTGGTGCCTTCTTTTATCAGGCCAGCAGCGCGAAAATGACAAGCAAAGCTCAGAGTGGCAGATCAGCCAGTAAGATCCACACCACTGTATGGATGAGCAGCTTTGCTTGTCTACAAGGCTAGTTGAAATAGGCACAGAAAATAGTGAGACTGGCACTGTCAGTGTCCCATCTGTGACATCAACGATGCTGCAATGGCTTTTTGGTGGATGCCTATCCTTCAAAACTCAATACCACGGATCCTGGCTTTGATGGCATGCATGCAGCCACAAGGAACATCTCGAAGGCTCGGAGAAGCACAACAAACCCAACAACCCAATATCCATTCCCTCAGCCACCAGGGATGTGACAGGAAACCTGTAAGCAGCCCTCCAAAGGAACTGCCCTCCCATATTCCTGATACCCCTTAGCAACTAGGATGCATACTGCAACTGAGTATGGAGGCTCCATTTTTATTGTGCATGATGATTCCAAAGTTAGGAGTGGAGAACATGCGGCCCTCTAAATGCTGTTGGACTAGAAGCCCCATTTCCCAGCATGGCCAATGGACAGGCAGGGTGGGAACTGTCACCTGAAAGGGTGCAGGTGATATGAGATTACACAAGCCAATACAGGCAAATTCTCATACAAGCCAACATTGTCCCAAGGGAGCTATCCCTGCCTCAACACAAAGCTTCTCAGGCACCAACCACAAAACATCCTGGAGCATTTGAGAGGCACTTAACTGTGCAGAGGAAGAGCCAGTGTGGTGCAGGGGTTAGACTGCAGCACTGGGGCTCAGGCGATCCAGGTTCCAGTCCCCGCTCGGCCATGGAGCCAACTGGGTGACTTTGGGCCAGTCACGGACTCAGCCCAGCCTACCCCACAGGGTTGTTGTTGTGGGGATATGACTGAGAGTCACAGGAGGAGAAGGATGAAAGCCACTTTAAGAAAACAGCAAGTTATACATCTAATAAATAAAAGTAGTGCTGTCATGGTACATACTGAAGCGCAGGTGTTCATCATCACTGTCCCTGTGGCTATGCCAAGGAGAAGCCCAAAATTTAGGCACCTCTGTTGGTCCATCCGAATCTGAGATATATTGAAGCCACAGCCTTGAATTTGCAAGCACTGAGAGGGCTGTCCTGGATGAGGGCTTTGATTCATAGGGCTGCCATAAGTTGGGGATAAATTGACGGCACATAACAACAACCACAACACTGAACCGCATCAACAAACCAATCCCAGCAGTGTTCATCTGCAGCCCAAGCAGCTCCTTGGTAAAAGTCGCTGGTCTTCATTGCTCCTTCCGGGTCAGGCTACCCCCAGATACTTTGCAGCGTAACAGGTGCATGGCGAGAGGGGTGCCCAGCAACGAACGCAGGGACCCTCACGCTCTGCTAAAGCACATCTTGCTCTGCAGAAGGTTCCCTGGCCTGGTGGAAGGACCAGGGAGCAGGTGATGGAAGCAACTTGCTGAGGTTGAAGCCTCGGAGCGTCATATGGGCACATCATCTCAAATGATGGAAGGCCCTTACAGACAAGCACAAGAAAGGGGGAAAAGTGGACGGCACGAGGATCTTTCTCTGGGTATAAGCATCCCATGGTTTTGGACCAACTAGCAGACTTCTCTTCTGTATCACCTCTTTACTTGTGTGATCCCATCTTTACACACATGGGACTAAAGTCACTTAGGATCACAACTGGATGCATGTTTAGACAGGAGCCGCTGTCCCACAACTGCAGCCAGGAATTCTTGGGTATTGTAGGTCTTTTTTTTCTGCCTGAGCATACATAGGATTGTGCCCTAAACTTTTTTTGGGGGGCAAGGGAGCTTCAGTGAACTTTTCTGTAGCTTTAGGGGTTCTTCCAAAAGAACCCCACAACAGACTGCTTAAGAATCCCTGGTAGCTTCTGAACACAGCTCTACAGTGGGTGATAAGTAGAAAACCACATCTGCACACACCCAACTGATTCCTTCTTTCTTTCATTTCTATTCTGCCCAATTGCCAGAGCTCTCTGGGTGCTTCACAACAATTAAACCATAAAATGCAACCTGGTAAAATACACCAGAAAAGTGTACCCGTTTGAGATGACAGGCTAAAATGGAAACAAGCGCCGAGCAGCAGGGGGAAGAATTGAAATGCAGTAACAGGTTTAAAGGAACAGAAAGTGAAAAACCCTTGAATGCCCGAGGAAATAAATAGCACAGGATATGTGCGAGACATGCCCTTGGCGAGCTGCTCTTGATGGCGGGTAGATACAGGATGGACCTGTTCTGCCCAGCCCAACCCTCTCGCCGGGTGTTCATTGTCCCTGCAAAGCTGTTTCTCAGAGTGGTGCTATCAAGAAGCACTTTGAGGAGACCCCCCCCCCCCGGCCTTACATCAATGGCTCCCCATGACTACTGAAAGCCACCTTTCCCAAGCTGGTGCCTTCCAGATGTTGTGTCCTGCAGCTGCCATCAGCCCCAGCCAGGCTGGATATGGTCAGGGAAGATGGGGGTTGTAGTCTAAAGCATCTCATCTAAAGAGAGTCTAAAATTAGCTCCAGCATAGGGACTGTTCAAAAACAGATGCATGGTGCTGTATTTTAATCGGTTCAGTCGTCCTCTGAGCAAGAACGTGAGATGACACGTGGTCCAGGAGAACCAGTGCTGCAGGATGTGCCCCATGTCAGTGACTCGGGGCACAATCCTGTTCATGCTGGCCAGAGCATGCTGGAAACCACAGGATGTCTGGCTGAGCATGCATCGGATTGCACTTTTAGAGACTTTCAAAGGGGAACAGATACGGGTTTGGGGAGAAGAACAGCTCTAACCCCCTCTAACATCTCGGACGGATCGCTTGATGGAATCCCAGATTCCGGAGGACAAGAGCAAGAGGGGGCTTTCGCCCTCCTGCCCTGCTTGCAGGAATGCCGTGGGCTTCAGGTCAGCCCCGATCCTACCTTGAGTACCACCTTCTTTGCAGAAAAGAAGAAGCACCGATAAAAATTGCGAGGAGAGGATGCTGGACTGCATGGGCCCATTGTCTCTTCCCAGACGACTGTTCTGCCGTTCACACCCCTTAATGGGTCAGAGCCGATATTAGCCCGCCTGATTCATTTTTCTAAGCACAACTAACCCCAATCAGTCCTCAAAACGTGACCTCGTGGGCACTTCCCTTTATCAACTACCTGTAGATTATTCTGCTGACGATAGCTTTGCTTTCTGAGTCTTTTTTTACCTTCACGGTGTCAGCGGCTGCTGCAGGTGCTAAGAGCGATTGCGGCAAAGGGAAGGATCTTCGTGATGCTAGAGGTTCCTTCTTTCCTGAAGCTATGCAACCCATTCTCACACCTTTCCATACAATCACTGTTTTTAATTTCCCCAAAGCTCAGCCCCAGAAAACCCTTTTTTGTCACTGTCTGAGGTCTGTTCTGGAACAGGCACAATCTATTGCTCGAAGCAAAAATTGTATGGAGCCTTTCCAAAGGTGCCAAGGCCCAGCAGGTGTTCAAGGCTTTGGCAGAGGAACAGGCGCCTTCAGACACCTCTCAGTTTTAAACGCCCGCCAGGGCTGTCCCTGGCGTGCACCTGCTTTGGCTTGAAGTCTAAACCTATGTCTGGTGCACAAACGGGATCCGGAAATTCCAGCTGAGAATATAGTGATTAGATCAAACCATTCTTCCTCGTTTAGCAGCAACAACAGCCCTGTGAGGTAGGTTAGGGTGAGAGAATAAGCCTCGAGTGAGGCTATCCACAGAGTGCTCCCAAATCGAAATCCAATCCTCCACCCACAATGCTCTCGACAAGGTCCCTGCTTGCATCCAATCCGTGACGGCAGCGTTTATTTTATTTCGCTGGATGAGTACCCCCAGAAGTTCTTCCCGGGCGTTAGCGAAGAGCTCGTTCTGCAAACTCCACCGAGAGCGCAAGTTACAGGTCCGCATGATTTCGATACCTGCCTCAACCGGAGGGCCTCTGCTCAAGTGCAGAAAAGTCTTCCCCCGCCCATGCCAGCCAGCCAGCGCAGACCACGTGTGAACGGTGGCACTCGGCCGGCCGGCCGCCCTCCAACTTGGCCGCGGCCGCCCGCACGCCGGGCGCGCTCCCTCGCCAGGAACCGCGCGGCTGCCAAGCCAGCCGGCGCGGGGACCTTCCGGGCTGCCTCGCTCCGCGCGGGGCTCCCCAGCTGCCGCCCCCCGGCCTCCGCCCCTCCCGATCGTCCCTCGCGGGGGCAGCCCGGGGACAACGGCGCCCCAAGAGGGCCCGCCAAGCGCCGGCTCACCTGCCGAGGGAACCAGCTCCCCGTCGCTCAGCTCCCCGGAGTCCGAATCCATGGTGGCGCGAAGGAGGAGCCGCTCCGGCTAGGCAGGCACCGCTCCGGCTTGCGCAGCGGCGCCGCGGGCAGACGCGCGATGCCGGGCGAGCTGCAGCCGGCGAGCCAGCGAGGGGAGGAAGGGGCTGCGCGCCCGCCCGACCACCCACCCACCCGCTCCGCGCCGGGCCAGCCTCCCCAGAAGGAGCCGCCGCCGCCGCCGCCGCCGCCCGCGCCGAGCAACGCGCTGGGCTGTCTGCACGGGCGGAGCGAAGAGCGAGGCGGGCGGCGCTGGCTCTTTTGAGGGCTAGCCAGGCGGCGGGCGGGGGGGGGGGGGCGGGCCCGGGCGGGAGCGGTCCGCTTCCTGCGCTGCCCCCACTCGAGGTCCAGCGGGACTCGGGGCAGGCGCGCTTCCCTCGGCCGCGCGTCTCCGCTTGGCTTCGCGCTGGGGGCCTCCTCCTCACCCTGCCGGGCAGAGCCGCCGGGGAGGGCGCGGGGCAGCCGCCCGCCCCCATCGCTCTCCCCCCCGCCGCCTTGCCCAGCCCTGCCCTGCCCTCGCCCCTCGCCCCGTTGCAGGAAGACGGCCGGACCTCGCTCGGCGCGCGAAGCGAAGGGGATGCGCCGGACGGGCGCGCTCTGGGGCGGAGGCCCGGCCCCCCCGGTGGGGTGCGCGGGGGCACCGAGCCGGGCAGGGCAGGGCAGGGCTGGCCCAGAGCGGCTCAGGGATGCCACGGGGGAGGAGGCGACTAAGAGGCAGCAGGCACTCGCCACGCAAAGGGCCCCCCGTCCGTCCAGTTGCACCCGGGTGCCAGCCCGGGAAATCTTGCATGCGCCGACCCCGAAGCAAGCAGCACTGGGCGCAGGGTGAGGGCAGATTTGCAGCCTGACGGGGCGATCCTGGTCGTCTCCACTTTGAAGGAAACGCCACTAAATTCAATGGGATTTGCCCTCTGGTTAGTGAGCATAGGATCCCACGGAGCATGACAGCGCGATCCCCGACATTGCCTGCTCTAAGTGATCCCCACTGAGCTCAATTTGGACTTATTCCCAGGTGAGTGAGTGAGGGCAAGATTGCAGCCTGAATCATCTTCCTAGAACCTTGCTTAAAAGCAAAGCTAATTGCAGCACAGGAGGGAAGGAGGCAGCGGGGGGCGGGGGGGCTTCAAACTACTCAAATCAAGTAATCCGCACCACTTGACAATTATGTATCATCCCATGTGATACTGAATGCAGCTATTGCAAATGATGAAACTTGGTGTGTTATGTATTTCTTCTGATCAGCCAAAAACATTTCAGCACACACACAAAAATCATTATAAAAATGGATAATGACAGATATCAGCCACTTCTAAATCATGAACTTTCCCTGATGGAGGCTGTGGGCCTTCCTTGCATGTTGAATTTAAAATGGGGCTTTTCGTGAATGGCCTGGGGAGCATTGGCTACTGGTTGGAAGTGAAGTCAATAAATATTGTGATGAGTAGATGAAAAGCAAATCTGAATGTATACAATCACAATACAATACAAACAACAAACTTACAAGTTAAAACCCAGAGCAAGGCCTAGAAACAATTACTATATGTGCAGCAGCAGAATGCAAACTTAAAATAGTCCAAATGCCTAGCCAAACAAGAATGCAATGTTTACATACTTAAATGCAACAGGTGCTCCATTGCCCTTCTATATCCAGGGCCTGCTTATTCTGGTAGCTGTCACCAGTAGATCATTATCTGTATTTTATGGCCTCAGGTATGGTCTCAGATTTGGTTGCCTCAAAGCCTGCTTTCTCTGCTTTGAAACTGTCTGAGTGCTGGGCTCGGCTGAAGAGGCAGGGTTCTGTACCCTTGTCAATAAAGGGCATGGGAGAGATGGAGAGAGAGAGAAGCTGGGCCTTTTTGGTGGTGGCAACCTTCCTCAACAGAAGAGCCATTGGATTTCCTTTCTGATAGGCAGGTCTTGCAAACTCATTGCTTTTCAATAGATAGGGACGTTTTGGAGCATTTCTGTCAAATTCTGCTCTTTATCATGCTCCTGGTATTGCTTTCATTCTGCTTGTTGTTGTTTTGATGGAAATTGTTTGATGTTCATTGTGTTGTACGTAGTTATAGAAAAGCAGGATATGAATGAAATAATAAGAGAGGTAAACAGTATTTTCCCTTTTAAATATTTACACTATAATCCAGTATATATTTACCAGGAAGTTGGATTCATTGAACTCATTGAGACTCACCTCTGCCTAGATACGTATCACAATGCCGTGTTACTTAGAGACCTCTTAGACAATTACCATACACTTTTATCAAGGTGTAAAGAGCCACTGAAGGTGGTGAAATTCGGCTAGACACACGCAAGATTGCGCTGTTAATAAGCACGTGCCCGAGAGTGGCCGTTCTTGCTATTTTAATCTCTCCCACAAGTTTTTGAAGATAAACATTTGAATGGGGCTCAGAAGCATCGCTTGACTTCTGAGCACATGTGAGCAAACCACAAAGCACCATTCACTATCTTTTAGCCTGCTTTGTCTCAAAGAGCACATGAGACATACTTCCAGCTTCAGTTGATCCGTGCGTGTGCCCTCTTTCCATTGAAATGAACCCCAAGCTCAGGGATGGTCCAAGGATGTGATTCAACAACCACAGACACTAACACACAGCACAAAAGTCTCCCTCTGGGCCATCCATAACAATTGGCATCATCATATCAAACAGCCCCACACATTCAGTATGTAGGGGAAAATATAACCATTGCAGTTCCATGCAGTCCTATAAATATGTTCCAAGGCTCAACTGGCCACGTTTCAAGACTAGCAGCAACACAACTGGTGCCACAAGATGTCAGAAACTCCCGATGAGGTCAGTGGGTGAAGCCACGGACCTGGATGTCGTCACCCAACAGAGGGCCCTGTGACGGCAACTCAGTCTCCCACCCGAGACTGGTTCAGCACCGCTTGTCAGAGCCAATCCCAGTTCAGTACTAAGCATCATAAGAGAAGCTTGCAGGAGCCTGGGAGCTGCCCATCGGAAGAGGCACCTGGAGACCGGATGGAGCAGAGGCCACTGGCTCATCTGGCCGTTCATCCTCTCCCTGGGGAGCAAGGACTGTGCCCCTTGCTAATGTGGCATCTCGGCCCATGAAGCAGGATATGCAGATGTCACGCAGATTTCCTTTGCTACTGTTTGTTCTTTTTGGTGATGCAATCCTGTTGACTTTTGGGAGGGATCGTGGGGAGGAAAACCAGGTGGGAGTGAGCCCTGAATGGAAGGGGGCTGCCTGGAACCGTGAGCAGGTGCATTCCACGCGGCAACATTCGATTGCGGCTCCTTCTGGTAACACGTGTTCTCATTCGGGCGTCACCACTCCACCGCCTCTCCTTCTTTCTCTTGGGCATTGCCTTAAGGAAGTCCTTCTGCGACAGCGGCTTCTTTCGACTTGCCCCCCAAGGGTTGTAGCCTTGGTTTGTTCCCTGCTACCACCTCTGTGCGCCATGCTTGGCTTTGTTTCCGCTCATTTATTTGTTTGTTTGTTTATTTATTTAGCGGACTTATATGCCGCCCCATTCGCCTAAGCCCTGCCTCTCTGCATCCCGTCCCGTCCCGTCCCAACTTTCCTTCCTCTCGTATATATACATGTGCATGCGTGTTTGTGTGCAAAAGCAACTGAATGGGCTAGGAAATTAGTAACTGTTGTATTTAAATGCCTTGCAGGGAAAAAGCATTAATTTAAATTGGTTAAGACTTTAATTACTATGCTAGAGTTAAGGGAAAAATCATACTGCAAACACAATGATAATAACTGGGCCTGGCTGGTGATATAAATGCTTTCCATCTGGCATCCTGGTGCAGCACAAGTGCTTTTGGTGCTGGCAGCCCTCTCCATGCAAAACATGGCAGTGGTCACAGCCGCCGATAACAGTCGACATCATAGCTATAGCTGCATTCTTATTGTGACTGCTAAACAGGACCCCTCCCCCCAAGAATGCATTTGCAATCCAGGATGATTCATACTTTGTTAAAAGCAAGGTATCAAGCTCCTGGATTTTGAACAAGAACTCAATTGGCAGACTTTAGCAGGTGATACATTTATCTGTGCTGTTCTTAACGTTCTTGTCAATTTCTACAGAAGACACTACAGGAGATACAAGAACAAGGTAAGACGGAATTGTTGCCTTTGGTCAACCCTATTTATAGCCATTCATTGCTTCTCACACTTTCTCCTGATCTTACAGCATCATGGTGCAGTCTAAAAAATTAAAGTGGGAGGGCTTACCCTACTCCAATTTCCCACAATGCCCTGGAGTGGCAGAATAGCAAGGGCTTTGTGGGAAATTTCAACCATAGCTGGAAAGAGCTTCATGGTGAGGTTCTTGCCAATGGAGGAAGGGATCCACCAGAAGGTACTTTGGTTCCTCAGCTTTGATCATTCCACCTTGGGTGACCTAACTTGGAGACCAGCCTAATGAGGCAGTCTGTGCTCCTGGCGTCATCACTCCCTAATGCTCTCAAACCCGTTCACCATGTCAAGATGTGTGTCCAAGAGGCAAAAATGACAAAACTGAGGCCATCATACTTTGGGCAAAGCATAAGAAGGCAAAACTCCTGGAGAACGCCATCATGCTAGAGAAAGTCAAGGGCAGAAGAACGGAAGACCAAATCAGAGATGGACTGACTTCATACAGCCTTGAATTTAGAAGAGCCGAGCGAGGCTGCTATGGTTAGGAAATCTGGAGGGCTTTCATTCATAGGGTCACCATAAGTCAGAAATGACTTGACCGCACCTAACAACACGAACAATGGAGATGATTGCAGCCTCCATGTTTTCATGCACCGTTCCAGTCCACATGAAAAGGTGATGGCATCGGACTGTACTGATGTTGCTTTCTGTCTTTTCACAACCAAGAACAATCATTTCCTGGGCTTTTCCATCACCTCTCTTATTCTTTTAAAATAATGTTTCCAGAGGGATACTCCTTGCAGATTGCTCACAGAATTTACTGCCTTTCTACGGTAGCAGAATTCTGCCTTCGCCTTGTCTTGTTCCAGGCTCCATCATAAGAAAGATTTGGCTACAATGATAGGCTGTGTGCATTTTTCAAAGCCTTCACTTTTCCCAAAGAGAAATCACAATCTGACATGCTTTACTTTTTAAAAATCATACGCATCTCTATTATATGAGAAAGACCAGTGCTCTTAAAATAATCACGTTGTGTGTGAAATATCCATCACTTGTTAAAACCTTTGGCTTACTCCAATGCAAGAGAAAGTTGTAAGAAAATGCTAAATGCAAATCATGCAGCCCACACACAGATGACAGACTTCCGCGCTGCGGGTTCCGCTATTGGAGCCTGGATGCTCTAGTTGGAGATTTAGCTTTACATCTGCAGCTTGAACACTCAGATTGAAAAATATGTTGAGAATCGGCCATTGCAGCCAAAACATCCCTTGAAATTCTATGACTGAGGGTTGAATAGGGCTGGGCTGAGACAACCCATGCTCAAGGAGCGAGAGTGGGTTGTTGTTGAAACATGGGTTATTGTGTTATTTCATCCCAGCTGAGATAACAACCCATGGTAAACAACCCATAGTTTACAACCCAACAACGAACGATGGGATTTCTTCATGGGCTGTTCTCAATTAACAAGCCATGGCTTGTAAGAGCAGCTGAGTTCGGATGATATGATAACCCATGTTTCAAACATGGTTCAGTGACAACCCCCACACAACCCATATTGAGCCCTGGAGTGTGGGTTGTTACGGAAGCTCCCTGTTCCCACCATGCAAATAGCAGGAATGACGTAAGGCTAAGTATGGAAAATATGTCCCCAGTTTCTTTCATTTTTCATTATTCCAGTGTATAATTCAATTTGTCTCCAACTATGAGCTTTTTGAAAGGTTTGCTCAAAAACACACAAACATTTTCAATGCACAATTCTTCAAAGAGATCCATTTCCATGCCTTTTTGTCTAATACATACATATTTTGCAAGCAACTTTATGTATTATTTATTTATAAAAGCTTTCATATACTGTTTGCTTAGCTGGAGACTTCCCCAAATTTCCCAAATGTAATGCATTTTTGATGATTTTCTCTACTATATACATTGCTATGCATATTGTTTTTGACTGGAAAATTGCATTGCAAAATCTGGAGAAGTCCAAATTCTGAAGGTTAACTTTTGGTTTGCAAACTGGTTTGCACTCACATGTGAACCAAACGCATTTCTCACCCTTCCTATCTGAGGCCTCTAATTTGGATTAATACCACAGTCATTGTGGGCAAAATGTTCAAGCCCCCTTACTCCTCATGCCTCAGTCTGTATCTGGATCAGGACCTCCTATAACTCCAGTTTGTTGTTTGTTTTTAAGCCACTCATTTCATTGCTTATTACTTTTGTTATTGTTGAATCTCATTAAATCAAAACAAAGGTGTATATAGCGCAAAATATTATTTTAACTTGAAATTTGACTAGATCAGTTACAATTGATATATGTATATGAAATGTGTACCCCTTTATTTTTATATAAATATGCCACTATCCATCAGCATAGTTATACATAAACTTCCAGAAAGGAAGACCAGATATCTCTGTATTTAACTATTTGCAGAGTTGCAAGAGTATAGATAGAGAGACAATGTACAGTTAAGTATTAAAGAGCTCTCCAACACAAAGTTTATTGGTATTCTTACCTCCTTCGATATGGCCAAAACAATTACTAATTGTTAGAATAATGTTTTATCTATCTTGGCTGTAAGGATGGGGCTTGCTTACTGTAGAATTCAAACTTGGGCAACATGATCAGTATAAGGTCACAATCCTACGACCTCCGCATATGTCTGGGGGGCCACAGGATTAGTCAGAGTTCCAGTCGGCACAGGATATGCCAGAACTGTGGAGTGTGGTAAGCCATGGCATGGGTTGTCGTGAAGTCACAGGGTGACCACTGCTTACAGGCCTCAGAGATGTGGCCCAACAGTCAAAGAAGTAATAGAAATGTGAAATCTCAAGCAGATGTGGAGGAAAGAGAGCCAGGAACAAGCTACAAATATGGGGAATTTGTGGAAGTGTTGGGGAGGGAAGCCACTTGGGCAAATTTTATCTTTTGGAAGGATGGCTGGAATGCTGGTGTCTCCACCCCTGTGATGCCAAAAGCTCTGCCTGTTTAAGGTGTTCCACTTTTGCATCTGCCATATATATCAGAAATTGCTTTCATAAACCACACACACTGAGTGAGCAAATGAGAGCGCTTGCTCCAAAAGGTCTAAGGAGGTAATCTCAAGAATTTGCATGTGCTCTTGGCTTGTTAAGTTAACCTTTTATCTCTTCAGAGAATGTACGAATGATGTCTCTTTGCAGCCAATTTTAATAAATACATTGGCCTGCTAAAAGCCAAGCACCAGTCCAATTCCCCACCTGTGTCATGGTGTAGTGGTACTGGGGCTCACAGGGACACCCCCCCCCTTCCCTCTGAATCTAGCTGCAATCCGCCGAGGAGCAAGGCAATTTGGCTTTCAGGCTGGAAAGTATTCTCCACCCCTGCCTGAAGCGAACAGGAGTATGCTTGCACAAACAGGAATAAGCACCCAAATTGAAAACAGATGGACTGCGAGTCTCCACTGGGATTGCGCAGTATTCGACCACAAGCATTACTTCTACTCAGCTCCAAAGGTTTGTTTTTATCCCCTGGTATTATTCCCCTGATTGTGGGGAGCTCAAATTTGTTTCATCTGCAGTTTACCATCTCTCTGACTTCCCTCTGTTCCCTCATTCAGGAAGAATTACTATAATTATGGATTTATTCAAGTGGAAATGCATGCAATTCTATAGAATCGCGTTAATCTTTTCACACACAGATATGTTCGTACGTTACAATCACTGGCCTGTCTTCCTTCTTGTTTCTTACTCAGTCCAACAATGGTAGGATTGCCAACCACTGAACTAGAAAATAAAAGCCTAGCTCTTGGTTTGTTTTTTTTAAACATCTGGGCCAGTTGCCAGATTTTCTTTGTCTAAAAGCCAGAATTTGGGTCTGGTTGTTGGATGATGATGATGATGTAGTAAAGCAGGAACTAAACAATGCCCAGCTTTCTTATTTAGGAGCGTGGCAACACGTGTCTTAAACATTAGCACTAAGGCGGTGGTTCTTGTGCTCAAGTTTTCCGGATTTCTTCTCATTTCTTTCTTTTCATGTTTAAATTGTGAAAGAGATCTATTCTGTAACATAAAACAAAAAGGTAAGGCTATCTACAAATGACCAATTATTAACATCCACACCCCATTGAAAGCAATGAGATAGGCTCAGTTCGATGCACGTTGACATGTTGATGCTTGTAAGTCCCATCGAGTTCAGTGGAATTGCATGTTTGCAGTTACTGAACAACAGCTATTCTTAGGACAAATTATGGCTGATGTAACTTGAGCATTTTAAAAAATGCCTTTTATACCAGCAAGCGTCACAACATCCTGAAGCAAATAGTTTCACAGGACAAATCTGAAGCATTATTTAGTTTTGTGTCTAGAAAGTGCACTTCCCTCTTTGTGTGTGATCTTCTACTCGTTCATCCCAGCAGAGAAATGTTGCATTTTGAAATGTTCAGTCCTTAAAGGCAGCCTAAAAGTAATTTTAGATAGCTAGGTAGATGACACAGTGGATTATTTTCCTCAATTCTCTCTCTCATGTATGGATCTCTCCGTCCTCTTTGCATCTGTTTCTTTGAACTGGAGAATTGCAAAGAGTTAAGCAGCACACTCTGGCCACATGGAATTAAAAGCACTTGCTTGGAAATAGTTCTTTACATTGTGCAGGGGGTCATGCCTGTTTCGACCTTCCGACTGGGATGCGTATGGAAAGGAGGGCTCCTCTGCTTCATGTTCTCAGAAAGTTGAGGGATGCTGGTTGCTAGGGAACAATGGAAGGGATATACCTCACTTTCTCTGAGCCATTTCTAGATTTCTGCTCCATCCTTCACAGATGCTAGCTGCCATCCTGCTTCTATGGTTTTGCTAGTAAAAATGCTCCTCATCTCAGGCTGGGTGTCATCCAAAAGCATCCTTGAAAGTCCCCGCAGAAGGGTTCCTTGTTAACTCTTCTCCTCCACCCCAGGAGGGGCCATTTTTATTTCCCACAATGCCTTCAGTGTGTGGCCAATTTGGGATGGTGTGGGAACTTAAAAGTGGGAAAGTGGCTTCTGGGGCCCAGGCTGCTCCCCTTCCCCAGATAAGCTGAAGGGGGTTAATCCCCAGGAGACCCTCAACCCTGGAAGTGGATCTGCCTCCTCTTGGTGTTACAGCAGGGTGGTATTCCTAAGGGGTAGCAGATTCCATGTTTTAACTATTTCATAGGCTTAAAACTGCCCATTGGTTACAACAAAATGGAAACAAAGAAGTACCATAATTTAAAACTGAAGCAGAACCAGTCAAAATGGAGACAGAAAAGGACAGAAGCTGTACACACTTCTCTAGGAAGAGAATCCCAAATGGCGGGAGCTACCACTGAGAAGGCCCTGCCTCTGCTGTCTTCCAGAGTGACAGTTCCTGATAGTAGGCAGCTTACAGAACCAAAAGGCACAGAGATAAAGAAGGAGGGTTAAGTTGCTCTTATACAGGCAAGTCCAAAGACTAATTTTACTGATGACTCTCTTCGCTTTGACTTTCTGTGCAGATCCTCAGTGTCTTTCAGGAACAACCTCTCAAGAAGACATGAGGAACCTCCATCTTGGAAGCTGGTTATGTTCCACCAGGATTCACCACCCCATCTGCGAGTGTGATGCTTTTAAAGCGGAGGAAAGCCAAGTTCAGGTCTCTGACCATCTGCAGAGGTTACTGGGCAGCGCTGGGCCACTCACGTGTTCACCCACCTCTTGTGAGGGTGTGTTGTAGGGTCGGAGGCGGGGGAGGGAAGAAAACCATATTATACCTTCCCAAACACTTTAGAGAGTGGAGGGGTTTGAAACAAATCTGGTCAACAAGATGGGGTCAGGTTAGAAATAAATAAAAAGGATCTCATTCAGACATTTTTACAAACTGAATGGAAAAGACTATTTTCCAGGAAGACAAAAATTTGCAATGATACATAGCCTGGAAAAGCAATCAAGCAGTCTCTCTCTCTCATAAATATTGTGCCTCCATGTCAGACATAAAACTGTCTGACATGCAGTCGTAGGAATATGCAACAAAAGAGAATCAAATTACATGTGCTTCTACAACCTTCGTAGTACTGAAAATAAAATTATATGGACATTTACTGTGTGGGCCACGGCCTGTGGAAGTATGTCTGTGGCACAGACTCCTTGTCTGGAAACATTCTGCTGCTCTTACAGGGAGAAGGCACCGATTCCTTAAATGCAGGGGCTGCTGGTTTTCCTTCTGGTTTTGTTTGAACTGCACTTTTTTTGCTTGTCCCGTGTTTGCCAGTTTGTGCATTTTCACATTCCACGGATTTCAGTCATGTGAGTTGTGCAGCCCCTCCTTTGCAGAGACCTCTGCTTGAGAACTCACCCGTCACCAAAGAGGAGGAAGGAAATGAATTACCCACCAAGGAACAAACACCAATTGGTATACGATCAACCTGTGTTAATTCGTAGGGAGAGATGCACATTTGCAAGAATTACTGACATTTCCAGAGAACTGCAGGACATCTTGCAAGCGCTTTGTTCAAATGGCCTGAGTCCGCTCCGTTTGCTGCCAAGGTGCCAAGGTGCTACACGGAGCCCTAGACTAGCTCTGCAAGCTGGAGGTATCAGTTTTAATTGCTGGCATTCCCACCTGCTGCTAGTTCGTGCCAACAATACTGTATAGATGGACCAAGGTGCAGAGATGGGTCCCATTTCTCTCAAACTGCAGCATTCCCAGTTGGAAGAAACAGACAGGGAATGTGAACTAGATGGAGAAGGAGAGGGGTTGGGATGAGGCACGGAAATCCCAAGGTTAACAAGCAAGGGCTGTCAGGCAGCTTCCAGCTGCTTCAGGTTTGTGGGAAGACTCTAGAACAGCGAAGGTCTGGGGAAGAGGGCTGTGAATTCAGTAACCCCGTGAGCTGGCATCAAGCTGAACAAATGGCTCAGTTGAGTCGCATCTGGTGCACCTGCTAGGGGGTAGGGGCTGCATACAAATGTCAAAACAAACAAACTTCTCTGAGGATGGAGCCAAGCCTTTTGGGAAAGGAAGGGAGGAGCAGCTCCTTAGTTTGAAATCAGCTCTTCACATGGGAATGTAATGCTATTCTGATTGGTGCTCCTTGGAAGAACTTTCCTATGAAGCACTTAGGTCTCACCAAAATCCTGTCTAGCTCAAATAAAGAACGGTATTTCAGGAACCTGTAATTGTTATTGTTTTAATTATTGTAAGCTGTCCTGAGACGTTCTTCCATACTGGAAGGGGCAAAAATATTTTAAATAAATAAATGACCTTCTCTGAAGATCTGCTCATCACACAAGGTCTGAGTTGCTATCTAGCAGTTTCCTATTTCCTTCATGTAACTTCAGGGCCATGCTCAACTTTGTTTGGTTCTTTATCATTGAGGCAGACTTGAATGGGACAGTGCTTTAAATACAGCAAGGTTGGGCAAAACTGTGAGACATCTGATCGACTGGCAAGAGGTCAGGAAGAATTTCAGATTGCCCATTGTGGCAAGAGCCACAACAACAAAAAGGATGCCCCATCCCCTAAACTAGGAGTGTTTTAGTGTGTGGAATGACTGCAAGGTCCATTCAGTTGTGGTGCTCGGAACAAACTGCTGACCCCAGAATTCTTTCATTCTAATTGTACACTCTTTGCACCGGGCTCTGATTAGTTGATTTTAGGGTTCAGAAAAGCAAAAGGCAGGTCCTGCAAGTCAAGGGTGTGCCCAGTTTTGAAATGCAGGACATACAGAGGAGTGTCCTCTGTAAAGGCCACCTTAACCACTACAAATGATGGAGAAGAACTTCTGCAGACTTTGCTTGTTCCATCACTTGCTCTCCCCATCGCAGAAGCAGCAGCAGCAGCAGAGGAAGCAGCAGAAGAAGCAGGAAGATCTTTCTGTTCTTACCCTTGAAGAATGATTCTTCTCCAGAAATCCGCTCAGCAAAGCATTCTGTCTGTCTCTGCTGAACCCACAACTTCTTTAGCTTTGGCCAAAGAATTTGCTCCCCCTTTCTCCATTAGGATTCCTGCCATTTCAGACCTCTTGGTGAATTTCTTTGATGAGTGAGACTAGGTCAAACTGTTGCACAACACCACCACGGTTTTCTGTGCAGGCCAAGCAGGGATTTCATCACTAAAAGAAATATTCCTCCTACGAGCTTCCTAGACTTGCGCCATAATTGAGAGTATGGTTGCGAAATGGCCACAAAGACCTCCCGGCTTGGCTTGTACACTTCTTTCAGCCACAGTTTAAGCAGAAGACATCTACAAGAGAAGCTTTTAAAGGCACAGAAATAAATGCTATTAATGGCCTGTGAGCCTAGGCATGGGGAAGAAATTTATCCAGTTTGCATTTTAATGGAAACTTACCATTTCTCAGTTTTGAATCAACAGGCAAGCCAACACTCACTTACTCTACCAAATTCACACTTCAAATTTTGCAATGGAGTTTTTCAAACAACAAGTGTGTTCATTAGGGGATAGACACATAAAAACTCCGCATGTTACTGAAACCTATGAAAAGTTTTAAATGGTTCGAAGGACTGTCTTGGCTTTTCTAGCATGCTGATGTTAAAAGAAGCAGTGGGGGCCCTTTTACTTGCCTGCCCCAAGAGCAGTTAGATGCCTCTTTCACTGGCCTTTGGGCTACTGGTTTGAGGTAGCTTTTGTTTTAATGCTTAGGAAAAAACCAAAACCAGCAACCATTCTTATTTTGAACATTTAATGATAAAGTTAAACTACTTTCAGTGTAGTTTTACACCAACATGAGAGGGTTTTATTTTTAAAGACCACAGTGGGGACATTTTTGTTTCTGCCTTTTTTGCCTTTGGCTCCACCTCCCATTGAAATGCAAGCTGCATTTGGCCCTCGGGCTCAAAAATGGTTCTGCTGTCCTGCAGAAAGGCGCCCTCAAAGTATCCATAAGCAGACAGAGAATGTTCAAAAACACGCATCTGGAGAATTGCGTGTGAAAAGGGTTGTATATGAGGCAGGAGGGGCACGAAAAGACCTATGAAGGTACGTGTGCACTGAACAAAAAGGATGATTAAAATTTGGGAGAAATCTCTTCTGCCTCTAAGACAGCGAGTGCCTTGGATATGGCCAAGCGATTTCCAGGAGTGACAAAGCAAGAAACCAGACCAGCTCCGAGGCCAGTCTGCAGGCCCTTTCATGCAAATATTCTAGAGTATCCTACGGAGTATTCAGGTGGGTCCCCAGAGATCCATAACTTTACTAGGCACAGCAGAGCAAGGCAAAGCCCAGAGCTGAAATGCCGTCGCTTTGCAGCAACCCGCAAGCTTCAGCTGGGCTAATTTATAGCTGGTAGGATATCGGCACAGCTGATTAATCAAGTCAGCATGTTGCTTTTAAGGGAGAGCCACACTGTACTTTCTGTTTGAACTTTAGCTGCTTGCATTAGGTTGTTCCAAGCAGTGAATTGCTTCTGGCTGCGATTCCTGTACTCGGGGATGTCCAGGGACAGCTCGAGAGGGACTAGGCTGTTCTTCCAGGGGAAGGCCGCCAGCTGAAGTCTCCAACTCCACCCCCCTCCACGTTGGCTGGCTCTACCCCTCCTCTTCTCCATCAGAGGAAACCTCATCCAAGTAGGGCATGACAAATAAATTTAAGGCTGAAATAATGAGGAATGGACTCAAATCAAAATGGACAAATGTGTCCCTCCTTAAGCACGCTGGTAGAAATCTCAGAGCTTGGCAACCAAGATGGAATCCTTAGTTTCGATCGAGTAGATAAGAAAGGGTTAGGGTCTTGGCTGCTCCGGTACAGCTAAGCACAGAACACCTCCCTGTCCTTCAGTGCGGCAGGCAATGCTAACTTGTTCCAAATACAAACAAGGAATTTCCCTGCTGACATCAGTTCCTGTTACTGCCTGTACCTTTTCTGTATTCCCTTCTGTCATACACTGATGTTCTATGTACCAAATGGGCCGTGAGCTATGAATGAATCCGGCGGTTTTGCATTTTGCAGCCCCAGAGAGAGCTTGGTTGCAAAAGCTGAACTTCAGTGCAATGCAGCATTTCCTGTGCATTGTGCTGTCCCGCCTCCACTCCAGGCCGTCTGCTTCCTCCGAACCTGGAGGAACCGTCCAAGTACCTGCAGATCCCAAGGGCTTGTCATTCACCCCAGTCTGACAAATGCACATTAAAATCGTGCGTTCCCCCCACAATCAGCCCCTCAGACTCCAGTTCCTACTTAAGATGAAGTTTATCTCTTGTCTTACTGCTTCCTTTTAAGATGCTCTCTCTCTCCTTCTCCTCCTGGTGATGGTGGAGATAGGAGACGCTGAACTCTCTGGGAACTGCAGTAGCACACACTACCCATGCTGTGGCGCTATATTCACTTACGTGTTTGTCTGTCTGTCTGTTCATTAATTCAACCCAATTCTAAAACTACCTGTGGTTCGTACAGATCAAACCCCTAAAAATACACGATGGCATAATATAAAACCATTATACAAAAATGGAAGCATAATATAAAGCCATACTATAAAAGGATACGTGGTGTGATAATATAAACCTGTGCAAAGATATGCAAACATTTTGCATATTTAAGATAACATTTTAAAATAACATTTTAAATATGCCAGAAGCAATTCACTGCTTGGAACAATCAAATGCAAACATTTAAAATGACCAATTTAATATTCTATTAACAATAATAATAAAAATTCCAGGCCCTGTTGCGGGAACCTTATCACATAGTGTCAAATGCCTGAGGTCAGAGGAAACTCTGAACCTGCCATTTGCAATAAAGCATGCAATGTTGGCAGCAGGTCTCACTGGGGAGAGCATCCCAGAATTGGGGTGCCACCACTGAGAAGGCTCTCTGCCTTTTTGCAGACTCCCCATCTTGCTTAATTATGTGAACCTCCCGCAAGGCGGTTAAGACGTCTCTCTCTTCTTACGGCATGAAAGGGGCAGGACAGAAGCATGGAAATCGTGCTTTCGCAGGCGCCCATCAAGAAACACACAAAACCTAAAAAGCAACCAAGCATCCTTTAATAAACCACATATTTGGAAAAGCATGACAGAAATCCTATATTTATCTGGCAGAAAGATCCATGGACTCACTAGGGCTTGCTTTTTCTTTACAGGCACAACCTGTAAAGCATCCGCTTTAACAAAACAGCTGTACCTTTTGAAATGCAACCATCGACTTTGGGTTAGAAACAGTCTTGCAGAATTTCAGTGGCAACGCTGAAGTATTGGAGAAACATAACGGAGAAAAGGACATCAGTGCCCAGTCTCTGTGTAACCATTTCCCCACATCCTCCATCTTCCCTGTGCTTTACTATTACAAGCAACAGTAAACGTGAAAGCCTTGCTGTCACCGCACTCATTCATTTACACACTGCCTAACTCAGTCTTGTGTATAGAGAGCCAGGGTGGCGCAGTGGTGAAGAGCACGGGGCTGGGACTCAGGCGATCCGGGTTCGAGTCCCCGCTCAGCCATGGAGCCAACTGGGTGACTTTGGGCCACTCACAGACTCTCAGCCCAACCTACCTCACAGGGTTGTTGTTCTGGGGATAAGATGGAGGAGGAGGAGGATGTAAACTGCCTTGAGCCCTTTGTAGGAAAAAGGCAGGATACAAATCGAAGAATAAATAAATAAATAAAATATAACAAAATCCCTGAGCAACAGATGATAAAAACAGACAGACAAAAGAATCAAATTACAAAATTAAAATATTTAGAATCGAATTGTGCCAATAATGCCATGACTGGCCAGTTGAGGAAAGCTTGTTTAAATAAAAAGTGTTCCACAGATGCTCGTAAAGGCTAAACAGCCTTGGTCCCTGCGGGTTTCGCAGAGAGAGAGCACTAATGTGCAGGTGCCATTGCTCAAGGTAGACTCCAAACAGACCACAGACTCATGCAGAGAACCACCGGCAGGGCCTCATCTGATGATGGCAGTGACTGGGCAGGCTGGGAGGAGAGAAGATACGTTCAAAGTCACTTGCGAATGACCCCGGTGTTCCAGTAGATCGCTCCCTTTCTGAAGACCGTCCCTGACCATGTTCCACCACAAGCCCCCTAAGGACAGGGCTAGCGTGACTTTAGGGCTGAGAGATACGCTCACTTTGCATGGGATGGAAGTCTTGTCCAGGTCGTGTAAGAGAAGGTGGAAACAGAGGGATGGTGCACTCGCCAGCACATATGAGAAACATTACTTTCATCTTTGGCATGCACTGGAAGAAGTGTTATTCTTGGATACTCTTTACGAGTACAAAGGAGGAAGGGGTCAGTGCAAGGAGCATGGCTGACGGAGGTCTGAATCACACAAACATTTTTATGTCTCTTGGTGAGGCATGTCCGAAACATCTTGGAAGGCCTTTGACGATCTTGATGGTGACTCACCGAGTCTTGGGAAGCATTCCACCTGTGCAAGCAGGGGTGAGTCACAACCCCGGGTGGCATGAGGGAGCTTCCATAGCCAGTAATCCCGGGATCCAGCATGCATACGCTGGAGAGGAAGTGCTCACCTGATCAGCCCCAACCACGCAGTCACATGATTCTCAGATACTCTGCTGTCGTGGGGGATACTTCTTCCAGAAGGGCCCTCCTGCTGGCTGTGCCTCCGGGCTGGATTATAGGCTGCCACCTGGCGTGGACCAGGAGTCATGGCACCTGATGGCCATGGGAATCAAGGGACAGAGTGAGAGGCAAACTCAAGCACCAAGCCAGAAGGGACTGCAGAATCCTCAAGAGGACACCACCATGCTTGGGAAGGCCTTGTTGCTCAAGCGAGCAGGGGTGCCGGGGTGCCAGGGCTCTGGGGAGACAGTGCCAGCCCCGTTTCATCAGAAGGGGTGTGGATGTCCTCTCCTACCCCTCCCCTTGGAGGGAGAGAAGAATTGGAAATAGGCTGTTTTCTTTGCAATGCAAATTATTTCATGGATTGACAAACTGATGTGTGCCCTTTATATACTGCTATGAAATCCCTAAGCAGGTTCCATACAAATACTGAATAATAATTAAGATCACCTTTAAAATAGAATGTTAGAACAATTGCAACAAGAACGATGCTGACGCTGGTGCAGAGCAGTACAGGAGCAGTCCAATAAATGAGCATCGTTCAATTATGGGCTTTGAAAAGCCTGAGAGAACAAGTACATTTTCTGCCTCCCTTACGGCATGAGGGAGTTATTTCCAAGAGTGGGTGCCACCCCCAAGAGTCCCCTTTCCAGTGGAAAGGCCAGTGATCTTTCCTCTGATCTTAGTAGATGGTTGAGTGTCTGTACAAGGGAAGGCACCCCGGTATGCTGGGTCTAAGGTGCTTCGGACTTTGCATGACAATACCCTGACCTTGATCATGGCTCAGTAGCTAAGAGGCAGTCCGTGCAGTTCTTTTGGTGCTGGTCTTGGCTGGGTGTTCCAGAGGGCACCTTTACTGCCATGTTTTGCCCCAGCTGCAGGGAGTTATGCACTGCAGTGCAGTGGCCTAGTCTGGAATGGCATGAAAGACTCATGTTTGGCCTCTGCTTGCTAGCATGGCAATGCAGACTCATGATGAGCACCTGCACTTCAAATCTAATGCTACACCTCCAGGAACAAAGGTGCATTGCAGCTGGAAGCCATCTCCTGCTCATTCCTGTCCAGAAGGAGCCAAAGGTCAATGCCGACGAGCAAAGGAATTCCTGAGTACTTCTCTGAGAAGCTACCAGCTGCAGTTCTGAGATTCAGCACTAGGAGGCACTAGACCTAGTTCTCTGCGAGCCCGGATGCCTGAAGTCAAGCACTCTCTGAAGGGCAGTCCAACCAATAGCTTGAGTCGGATCTGGCTAGAATCGCCTTTAAGCTTCTTCCTACAGTGCACTGTTAGACCAGGACTAAAGAAACTTAAGTCCCACAGCAGCATACCAGTATTAGACCATATCTCTGGCTTTGCACCAAACCTACCTTGCAGGATTTATATATGTATATTTAGAATGCTGGGGGAGAATAATAGTTCCTTGGGGAGAAGGGAGGAGGAATTGGATACAAATAAAGAAAATTCCCAATATGGATCCTGGAATAACCTTTCTTCACTCATCTGGGGAGGGATCACAGCCAGAACACATTTCTGATCAACTTCTTTCCATGTCACAGAGACGAGATGAAGGCGGTGTCTAAATTCTGCCGTTCTGATATAGTCACAGCCTTCTGTTTTTGTCTCCCACCCCACGTCTACAAAGAAATAATTTCCTTTCCCATCCACCCAGATCACTGTTGTTTCAGCTGAAGCAATATGTCTCTGGTTCCCCCGCACCCCTTGCTGCTGTCTTATTTTGCAAGCTTCAGATGTGTGGCTGAAGTGATAATGTGCCTTCCTGCCGGAGGAGAGCCTCTTTCCACCCAAGCATTGAATTCCATTTTGGAGAAGCTCCGGGGAGGCAGGGTACATCCCAGTGATGGATGAATATAAAGGGGCAGGACTAAAAATACTAATATTAGCATACTGTGGCATAAAGCTCTTAGTGCCAGTATCTAAATGTTAGCAGCATTTCAAGCTCTTAGAACAGAAAAACCAAACCAGCCCTGCACCAAAGCTGGGAAACCATCCGTGGTTGGAGACAGGGGAAGTGGGAAGGGGGAAGCCCTTCTTAGGAGACCCAGAGGTCCTGGCTGGGACGTGTTGAAGGCAGCCTATGGCCTCTGGTCTTGAGGTTTTGCATCCGTTTGCTTTATGGGTGAGCAGGTTCATCCAAGATTTTCTCCCAAGAGAATGACCTTGATGGAGCTTCAGTGGCTCCTGCCCCCTGGACCCTCCTGCCCTCCTATTACCTCTTCTGTGGGATCCTCCTGTTCAGAATCCAATGCACACACAGTCTCTTGGGAAGTTGATGCCATGAGCCGAAGTTCCTCCTTCGAGCATTCAGGAGCCACAGACTGTTTCCCTTGCAAAGTGTTCTTTATTGATACAAAAGCATGAATCAGCCAGAATGAACATCTGAGCGTGCACAGATGTAGTTGTTGACTAATCCAGTATTCACCTCCAGGAACTCTCCTTATGAGCATGCCTGACCCCCATCCCTTCTAAAAGTGAGCACACCACTGCACGCCAGTCCTCTAATCTGGCCACCCTCCTCTGCTAATGGGGCCAAGAACTGTGCTTGCTTCACCTGAGCCTGAGGACTGCCCCTGCTCAAAGTTCCCTCCCGCCGGCTGAGCATCTTGGTTATTCCCAGTCCACCTGGGGAGTCTGGCCTTGAGATAACATCTCATCTCATTGTTACAAGTCCCAGGCTTCCAATTCCATCTCACTCTGTTTCGCATTCTGATTCTGAACAATCCCAGCCAGCAGTCCTTGAGAGCAAGTGCCCAAAGCAACCAGCCTTCTCACGCCCGACAGGTGGAGAGTGAGCGCCTGGACCACTCGCTACAGGCCTTGGTCTCGCTGTGGCTGCTTTTGTGCGTGTGTGACTTTCCAGTGCTGGCCTCAGGTATGCCCCAGGTTTACCTGTGTTCACTGCTTCAACTGCGAACAAGGCCCTCTCTAACTGTATGGAGAGGGAGGTGCCACCTCAGATGCTGGGAGGTGGGGGCAGGAGGATGGAGGCAGGCATGCCTTGCCTGGCTGGCCTGCACCCCAAGCTATCCTCAGGTGTGATGGAGGAATGTCTCTGCACTGGCATCACAGGGAGATTCAGTGGGCAGGGCCATCGTCTTTTGTACATGGGGTGTGAGGAAGGGTGCAACCCAGTGAAGGACGCAGGCCCCAGGACCGGCTCATTCAGCCCCAGAGAACCTGCACTGGGACTTCTCAGCGACAAGGAAGGATGACTGTGGAAGGGTGGAACTTGTGTGCCAGTGGATCCAGGGAGATGCCGCGATCCAAAGCCCTTGGACCTTCCAGCGCGCAATAGAAGACTCTCAGGAAAAGGGGGCACAGGGTGCTTCTTTGGGGCAGGACGGACAGTATCGTACCCATTGGGCACTCAGCTATTTTGTGCCCTCCTGGTCAAAGGACACACGAGTGCCCAGAGGAAGCTCCAGAAGAGGTCCTTCTTCCATGCCGTTGCCATGATTTGACTTTGCCACTTTGACTTAACTCTTCCTGCTTAATCGGTCTTTGCTTATTGTGACTGAAATCTGCTTTACTGGCCTTGATCTGACTCTACAGAAGCCATAGACTGTACCTGGCACTCTTAAGTACATAGCCGTGGAGTGGGACTGAACGGGGACGTCCCGGGGAAGAGAGCACTGTCCGTGCTGCCATGGCCAGATTTGGTGATGCCGCACTCCAGCATGGAGCCGGGTCCTCAGGTGTGTGAACAGTCGCTTCGCACAGTCGCTTGGGCAACGCACTGCTGCCTGTTCCCCACAAGTGGCACTGCATGACTGCGAGTGCCTAAATATTCTTACGGAACTTAGAACTCCTTTTTAAAGGTAATTCTTCTGATTCTTTGACCAAATGACCAAAATGTGAATTGAATAGAGGTGTGCATGACTAGAAAATTCAAGGGTCCCCAGTGATCACACAGACAACTGGTAGCCAACTCTAGGGCTGTTAATTCCATCAAGACACATGTATCCACACGCAGCAGGAGATATATATATATAACACAATGTCTGGGTATTCTTCTCTCTTCTCATGGATTAATCCCTGCTCTTGAGTAGAAATTGTTGATGATCACTATGACAATGACATTGGCGATGGCGATGCTTACGAGAACAGATGTCCCATGGCAAAGTTCAAAATAAGAATAAAAGAACTTGAGCTTGCCAGTTCTTTTTTGAAGGGAATTCTTAGTAGAACACATGGAAATACACTCTGCTTATCAACAAAGAGAAAAATTATCATATAATTAAGAAGGCACCATTGCATTTATCTTGCTCTGTTATGGGGGGGAAGTTCTATTAACTGATTTGCTGAAGTGCTCATCATCAGAGCTCACCTCATGCCTCGAAAGTGTAATTAATAATCATTTCAGTGCCACGCATATCAAAGCACTTGCTCTGACCTTGGTAAAATGCTAGAGACCTCGCATTATTATCCATGATTTGTATATTATTATTGAGGTATGTGACATTTGTGGGCTAGTGGGAGCAGAAGATAACAGTACAAGGGCTCCTTGCTTGTGGGTCAGAAAGGTTGCATCAGAAGACCCTTCCAATACAGACCCTTGGTGATTACTTGCCAGGTGCCTGGAAAAGGGTCCAAACTATCAGTGATCCAAAGGTACAAATACTTAACACTGAATGCTTGGCTTGCCAATTGGCCGGGTTTAAAAATGGCTTGGCCTGCTCTTATGCTTTCAGCATCTGAAATCAGACCAGAATATTTATTTATTTATTTATTTAAAACATTTCTATGCTGCCCCATCGCAACAAAGCCTTGGGGTGGCTCACAACACATTATTCCAGTGCTGTCTTGAGGAATACCTCTGAAGTTGGCTTGGAAGCATCACTTAGTACAAAATGCTACTGCCCCATTGTGGGATTTTCCCACTCAGACTAGGGAATGGCAGCCTGGGAAAGTGGGCTGCACCTGGGACAGAAGTGAACAGGCCTGAAGGGAAAATCCCATTGGCCAAATTTGCCATGTGGGCCAGAGGTGACCCAATCCTGAGATAGAGGATGCTTTTTGCATAGCCAGAACCATGAAGGCAATCTTTCGGAGTCCTGTTGAGTTTATTGACCTGCTCCTTGTCACAATGAAAGGATCACAGGGCTGGAAGGAACCGCCAGGAAATCATGTAGATTAATCCCAAATCTCATTGCACTATTCTTTCCCTATTTATTCCTGCCTCCATTTCACTCTTCTTTCTCTGTTGTCTCCGTTATGATTTGTAAGCTTTGCATTCTGTAAAGTGCCACAGACATGCACGGTCACATGTTAATACTATTAACAAGCTGATTGTACTAATCAGAATGTAGTGGATGAAATCTGTCTATAAGTTTGGAGGAGATCAATAAAGAAGGCCTTTATCCAATCTCAGTTGCTTTCTTTTTCAGGCCCATGTTTCAATTTCCATTGGATAAAAATGGAAATGTGGCACCAACATTTGTGGTGACAAAACTCAGAGTGTGATTAGAATCTAGATTGGCAGGCATGTGGATTCAATCTGAACACCAGACATTAATTATTGATTTTTTTTCAAACCCATAATATACGGATTGAACAGCTGCTTCCATTAATTCCCATGTATCACCACCACCATTGCTCATAAAATGAGATTACCTCAAGAGTGGAATGTAATTTTTAGAGCATTTGCACCCAGCATTAATTAGATTCCCTGCCCTGAGATATAATCAATTTGGGGACTTGGACATTCAGTAGCACCATTATGACTATCCATTATCTGAGACTCTTTATTTAAGCAGACATTTTTCAAGTGTTGGTGTGGCTGGAGAACCAGCAAATTATGTGTGTCCCAAAATTCTAAGCAGGCACTTGAGCGAGTGGTTGGTAGATGGCATTCCGTTCACTTTGGCACGATCTTTTTGAAAGAGGATCCTTCTTGCTTGATCTGTGATCTCAAGATGGTACTGCCCCCAAAGCTGGTGTGCTGACATGGTGGTGCCATTGAACCAAGTGCACAGAGTTGTGTGAGGATATCGCAAAGCCAAGTCTGAGTGAGGGCAATAGGTTCTGCCTCACTCCGAATGGGAGAACGTTTTAATTCCATTCTGTAGCCTTGTGGAAATGGAGACGTGTTTCTAAAGTTGCATGTGATATATATCCCCAACCACCACTATTTCTTGGATAAACATTCCTCCTGCATCTCAGACTGTCTGTTTTATACTACCTCCCTTCTCCCTGCAGGAAAGATGTGTGAGAAAGAAGCCTAAAGGTGGGATATCCAAGAAAGTTCTTCCTCTAGTTCACACATGGACATGCTTTCTCCTCACTATTGCCCTTTACTATTTTAGTTTGTGCAAAGTGAAAGGGAAAAGCCAGGCCAGAGAATTGTGACAATTATTTTATATATTTAAATGGCACCAACCATGTCTGTGAAGTCCTGTCACAAGGCCCTTAGAGCCCAAAGAAGACACAGGAGAAGAGCAGAGGGGATGTGGAGAATAGAGAGAAGAAGCAAAGAAGAGAAGCATATGATTATTTCAATGGCACATACTTTGCATTTGTTACAGTGGAGCAGAACATTTTTCCAGCCTGAAGAGGATGACATTCAGTTTCAGAAAAGATCTTGGGGACCATTTCCCAAGGGAAATGGGAAAGGAGCAGGGCCAAACTATCAGCATATTTGATTCAGGATTTTGCTACTAGTAACTGAGTCTTACAAGAGGCATTCCAACTTCTTTGAATGGGGAAAGTCATGCAAAACTGGGAAAAGACCCACTGATGGGTGACAAGGGAAAACGGGGAGGGCCAGGGGAAAGTGGCACGGCTATCTGGGAACCTTGGAGTGCCAGAATGGATCCCACCTGGGCTGGATTTGGTCTGTGGAAAGGCCGACTTTCAGGGGCAACTTCAAGGAAGTTGGGAGGGGATTGAGCAGGGGTGCTCTGGGAGGAAGCCCCAGGCCCAAGGGACAACCAGAGAGAAGGGGCAGAATCATTTTAGGGATCAGGAGACCTTTGGGCAGCAGGCACTGGAAGGTTGTAGAACGGATGAACTAGGATACAGGAGAAATACGTTGTGGAGGATGAGGTGTGGAAGCCAGGAAATCCTCCAAGTTTTTTCTTTATAATATTTTTTCTCATATTCAAGTTTATCCTAGTATGAACAATTACGATACATGCTACCTTCAGACCAATTAAGCTGCAATCCTGTACTCATTTACCTGAAAGTAAGCCCTAATGAAAGCAATGTGACTTCTTTCTGAGTGAACACGCACTGTACGGTTCCTTTAATTCAGTGACAGCCCTAAGAGACGGAGGAATAATCTCGGTGCATTACTCCGCATTAGGATACTTTTGGACTTGGTTGCGGTGTTACAATGGGCTTTCTTTGTTTGATTTCCCCTTGTCACAGTCCTCATCTCGCTTCCAGAATGGAAAAGACACTTGCCCAGAGGGCTGTCTTTGAACCAAGTGCAGGGGAGAGAAAGACCCCTCTACAAAGATTTTTACTGCCTTTTCTTAACCCAACATCTGACAAGACTCCTTTGAAAAAGGGTGACTTGTACAAATGAGAAGGAGCAACGCTGGAGTTGCTTGCATGCATCCATGTGTGTGTAGGAAAGAAATGCTGTTTTCAGGTCAAACATTTAAGAGGTCTTTGACAAGAGCCATAAAACAGAAAAAAGCACATTGTATATCTTGTACTAGTCTAGTCGGTTTGAAGAGTCCCATCTGGCAGTTTGCTTTTTATGCTGTACTTCTATGGAATAGAGGATTGATGTGGCAATGTAGGAGTAAGAGAAACTCTTGGATTTTGGAGGGCCCACAACAACAACTGCAGAACAAACAGGCTGCTTTGGAAGCAGCTGCATAACTTCCCAGTTGGATTATGGTAATGCGCTCTATGTGGGGCTGCCCTTGAAGATGGTCTGGGTACTTCAGTTGGTTCAGAATAGAACTGCCAGGATATTAACGGGGACTGGCAGGTGTTCACATATAACGCCAGTCCTCTATCATTTACACTGGCTGCCAATTGAAGTCTGGGCCCAGTTTAAGGTGCTGGTGATGACCTACAAAGCCCTAAACAACTTGGGATACCCAAAGGAGCACCCTCTCCCCTATGTGCCCTTCCGCCCCTTTTGTTCTGAGGCAGAGGTCCTGCTCTGGGAGCCCTCCTTGAAGGCAATCGGGAGGGGGACTATGTGGAGGAGGGCCTTCTCTGTAGTGGCACCCCGACTATGGAATACACTCCCCAGAGAGGTTTGCCTGGTGTTGATGCTTTATTCTTTTTGGTGTCAGGTGAAAACCTTTTTATTTTCCTATCATTTTATTGTTTAATTGATTTTAACTGGGGTTTTAGTATTTTACTTGTTGGATGCTGTGGTGTTTTGTTTTATTCTACTTGTTTTTATTGTAAGCCGTCCCAAGACACTAGTGGTGGATGGGGTAGAAAAGCTTTTAATAAACAAATTAACAAATAGCCGTCATCTCACGGGTAGAGATTACCCCTAGCGCCATGACTGTATGGGAAGATGGCTGAGGAAGTTCTGACATCTCCCTCTCACATGTCCCCCAAGGATCTCGGGATGGAACGCAGGGATTGGATTTCCACACCAATCTCCAGGTGGCCTGAGAGATTGTGGGCCCCACTGAGCCACTCAGCTGAGGGGAGGTTGCCTGTCTCTACAGTCAAGCTGAGCCTTCCCAACTTGCTGCCCACCTCCTGATCTCTTGACTAAAGTCCCATCAATCTCCAGCGAATCCCTCAACAAATCCAGAAGACACCTGAGGGAAGGCTGTTCCATCCACTGCACCAGTACTTCACGCTGCTTTAGTGGTAAGAATGTTGGATTGGGATGTGAGACATCAGGGTTCTAGTCCCCACTCAGCTACGGTGCTCACTGGGGGACCTGGGGCCAGTGACTCGCCCCAAGTCTCACCTAAAGGTTGTTCCAGTGAGGATAACATGGAAAAGAGGAAAACCTAGTAAGCTGCCTTGAGGTCCTTGCAGAAGAGGAAAAGCAGGGCATAAATGTAATATAAATTGACGACGACGACAACAACAACCATGATATAGCTTTGTTATGTTGAAGCAGATGGTATAATCAACTTCTGGGTTGCAGAAGAACCCTCCAAGCTCACGGGGCAGAAGCATTTGTTAGTCCTGCACCCTGGGATCCTTTCAAGTAGAAATGCCAGGGTTATGACCAGCCTTGTGATCTTCTGCATAAAACCACACAGTCCACCAATCAGCTATGGAATCTTCCCAGTTATGGAAGTTGATCCAATATGCCGAGTGGAAGCATTGGTCCATCTAGACCGGCATTGTCTCTGCTGGCCCACAGCAGCTCTCTGAGCCCCACTTCAGCCCTAATGGCTGGAGATGTCAGGGGTTGCAAACAGGGTCTACTCTTTACAATCACGAGTTGCAAAGGGAGGTGCCACCGGGATTCGTGCGGATGTCCCAGAACTCGTAGGGCAACCACTGAAGAGCCAGAGGAACACAGGAAGCTGCCTTTCATACCAAGCCTGGTCACAGTCTGTATTGTCCACTGAAGGGTGGGTGACTCATGGCTCTCCAGATGTTTTGACCTACGAATCCTTTATACCTTCATCATGGCTGTGCTGGCTAAGGGCTGGTGGGAGCTGCAGGCCAAAACATCCAGAGGGCTACAAGTCCTCCACACCACCGAGCAGAAGCTTTCCAAGATTTGGGTTGAGAAGCTTTCCCAACCCTACTTGAGGAGACTGGTGATTCAGCCTGGCATATTCTGCAGGCACAGCTGGTTCTCTGCCCCAGAGTTACAACCTGTGCTCATATAGTCATCCTATCCCCCATATCAGAAGAATGATAAAATGGCGAAATACAAGCGCTTTCCCTGTGAGCTTGAGAGCAGCTGCTTTCCATTTAAATTTGGAAACCAGAAAATGGATATTCCCATGTGTGGGCATGGATTGACTCCATAAGATAAGGCTCAGCCTTGAATTTACAAGAGCCGAGCAGGGCTGTCAAGGACAGTGCCTCTTGAGGGCTTCTGTCCATAGGTTGCCATGGTTGGAGAGGACTCGATGGCACATGACAGCGACAGCAACGCAGATGCTGCTGGACTGAACAGATGCTGCTTTCTGACCTCGATTCCAGGTCTCCTTGGCACTCATAAGCTTATTTCGGTTCTGATCTGCCACTTGGACAAGGGCAAGCAAAGATCTCCTTCCCCTCATTTCGGACTTCATATGGTTTTGGTTTGATAGATCCGTTTTATTTCATTATTCATTCATCGCAGACATGTTCATAGTGACTTGTCTCCACTGTTTCAGTTAGTGTCCTTTTGTGATTTTTTAAAACTGTTATTTATATTTTATATTGTGGTTTATTGCATGTTATCACCCAGAGAGCTTCAGCTATGGAGTGGTATAGAAATGAATATATAAATATACATGTTTGTCATGCGTGTGCATGCTTTTTTACAGTGGCTGCAGATGTCTTTTCGGTCACTTCCTCTTGGCCTCCTTGGTTTGATTTATGAAGAGTCCCCTGGCCCTTGGCTGCATCATGCCAGATCTTCTCCCAAATCCAGAACCTGGGAATGTAAAGGGGTGGGGAGCCTCAGGCCTACAGGCCAACTAGGACCCACCTGGGACCTCATCCAGTGCTCTGGGGCTCCCTGGATGACACATCCAGCTGCTCCTGGGCCTACTGGCTTCCCCGCAACTGCTGGTTGTCGAGCGCTTTCCCAGCCTTCCTGCTTTCCTTTCTTTCCCCATTTGAAAAGGTAGCAATGCATCTCCTAAAGCAGAAACATTCTTGCTAAAATACGTTGGGGTTTGTAGCCCATGCTTTCGCCTCTGGCTGGAGGAGGTTCCCCACCCTTACTAGAAACCAGTTCCGTGTATTGATTTTATGGTAAGCCATTTTCATGCTTTGGGACCAGTTAAGGAATGGAGAGCTTGGTAGAGTGCGGCATCTGTGACCTCGGATAGGAGCTCGGTGAACCACACTGGGGTGTCGTTGGGCATTTTCGTATGGCTGCAGGATCGCTGCAGGATCACAGACAGCATGCCTGGGTGCTGGGGAACATCGACAAGAAGGCACAGCTGCACAAATATTCTGTTTGTAGGCCTCCTGGAAGAGCTGGGTTGCCACTCTGGAACTAGATGGACCTGCTTGGTTTCTTTTCTTTTGGGGGCCATCCAGTTCTGCTGTTTGAGAAATCTATAGCATGGGTGAAACATTTGCCCGGGCATCCCCTCATGCCTGGGGCAGAATGGGGCTTTCTTTTTACTGAGCTCCAGTAAAAATAGGGTTACGGGCATTCGGTCCTCCAACTTACTCATTTTAGAAGTCCTCACAATGTTTTTATTTATTTATTAAAACATTTCTATGCTGCCCCTTGCCGAACAATGTTATGGAACTTTGTTAAAATTACTGGTGTTCATGGCTGCTTGGAGGAATTAGTTGTGGGTTTTTCAAGTTTCCAGTAGGGGGTGGTCACAGGGCCTTTCAACTTTGATCTGCCCTGAAACCCCCAAAGAAGGCAAAGCTTTATGGTCTTCATCAGACCCACGTGCTACAATAGCCTTATTCAAGTATTTGAAATATGCCACATGGTAAGAGGGAGGGAGGGAAGTGGTCCCTGCTTCCCACTGTCCATGGGATGATGGAGGAATCCTGGTGACTGCGATTTGGGCCCATGGGCCACCATATCATGGGAGCTGTTTCTCACACCCATTCCCTTGCCCTGCAAAGGTGCACAGAGTTGGCCATCAAACCGCCTGGCTATAGCTACTCCGAGAAGACATTTTCTGGGGGGTGGAAAAAGAACCAGTTTAGTTCCAATTAAAGGACTCAAACATGGAGGACATAAAAATGCCACGGGAGGTTTCTTTAATTCACAAGTCAACGTCTGAGTGAGATTGGATGCAGTCTATTTTTTGGGTGGGGAGGGAAAGGATGACTGTACAACAAACCCTTTAGCGCGCACGCACACACACACACACACACACACAAGCATGTGCACACAGGAGGCATTCCTGAGCAAATGAAGAGTTGGCTTCCCTGAGGAAGGAAAAGGAGGGCAGTGAATTTGCAGAGCGTCCTGACAGCCGTTAATGAGTGTCGCCAGCTGCCTGAGACTTGAGCTTGCCCAAATGTTCCATTTTATCTGGGCTATAAAAAACCCTCAGCTCTCCATGTAATGATAATTTGTGTTAACAAGGAACAGATGTTGACTGGAACGCTGATCTGCCAAAGTGCAGAAAGGAAGTAAAGTACAGTGCTCAGGGAGAAAAAGGAGGCACCCTCAGATAAGGGTAAGCAAGGGACCCCCTCCACCCCCACCCCATCTTTCGGCCCACCGGGCCTGACTGTGGATGCCTGCCATGGCCCCTTCCTGACGAGCACCATGCAGCACCTAGTGGGCCTTTGGGAGCCACTGTCTACATTTCCTACAATGCCCTTGGGCAGTGCTTCAGGAGGGGATTGTGGGAAATTAAAAGGGCAGCTCCCAGACTTCCACTGGTTGCTGCCCAATGCAAAGCAGGGCATAATAGCTGCCCCTGTGCAATCCTTCAACACAAGAGGATGGTCACTTTGTTGAGAGTAGGGATGTGAAGGAAAAAACCCCCAAAAGTTCAGAAAAAGACTCCTTTCCTTTCCTTTCCTTTCCTTTCCTTTCCTTTCCTTTCCTTTCCTTTCGCTTTTTAAGGTCAGGCCTTTTCCCCTCTGAAATAAAACAACAACAAATAAAATCCAGGAATTTCCCCAACTCCCTAGAAAAAATATGTTTTTGGAGAGATCTTCCCTCATTTTCCTGGGCCTTCACATCTCCAAGGCACCCTTGATACCTGGAGTGGTTTTGCAGGAAAGTGTCTTGCATAGTGTTTTTAAACCTGCCTTCAGGAAATTCTCTACAACTTCTCTGCTAGATGACTTCTGAGCACCTGTTGCGTGACTCCTAATTTCTGTAAAGGATTCTGGGATCTGTAGTTCATTCAGGGTTCTGGCCAATCTTGCTAGGGTTCATTATTGCTGCTTTTTATTTGGGACAGGCATTTGCGCCTTGTCTTTCTATCAACACCATCAAAGAAATTAGATCACAAGCTGAATAAGAGTTCACAATGTGATGTGGCTGCTAAAAGGACAATTTTAGGCTGCATTAATAGAAGTACCAGCTCCAAATCACATGAAGTACTAGTTCCCCTTTACTCAGCACTAGTGAGACTTCATCTGGAGTACTCTGCCCAGTTCTGGATACCAGAATTTAAGAAAGATGCAGAAAAGCTGGCAAAGGTTCAGAGCAGGGCAACAAGAATAGTCCGGGGACTGGAAACAGATCCCTTTGAGGAGAGATTGAGAGAACTGGGCATGTTTAGCCTCAAGAAGAGAAGAATGAGGGGAAGTAGGATAGCATTCCATAAGTACTTAAATGCCTGTCACTCAGAGGAAGGCCAGAATCTCTTCTCAGTCATCTCAGAGTGCAGGGCATGGAATAACAGGCTCAGGTTTCAGGAAGCCAGCTTCTGGCTAAACATCAGGAAGAACCTCCTGGGAAAGCAGTGTGAAAATGGAACCAATTACCTTGGAGGTTGTGGGCTGCTCCACACATTCAAGACGCAACTGGACAGCCATCTGAGAGGGGTGGGTTTACTTTGAATTCTGCCCTGAGCAGGGGGTTGGACCTGATGGCTTCCTGGCTCCTTCCCACTCTACTCTTCTATGATTCTGTTCTAGGACAACAATAGCTTATATCTTAGGAAATAAAGGATGACCAAATAGCAAGCAAAAACGCACTGGAGGGCATGTACTTCTGAGTGCAACATTAATGTGCCTGGAGAAAAATGACCATCGAGGCAGAAAACCTTGTCACTACTTCTTGTTCTGCGAACAACTGAAAAAATGAGAGGGGAATGGAGGGTGATATGACAATTTAATGAATTTATGGGAGCTGGATGAGGCTGAGGGCCATCTCCTTTCACATGGTGTAAGCTTTATGGGGGAGTTTGGTACTTAGCCAAGATGTAGCCATGGCCACCTCTTTGGGTGGTTTTAAAGGGGACACTTGCTTGGAGGAAAAGGTGACCAGTGCACACTACCCTTAATGATCTCTTCAGGATCAGTGGTAATGGGGCATTCCAGATGTTAGGAAATTGGGAAGGAAGGTGCTGGGACGCCCATGTGCTGCTAGCAGGTTTCCCAGGGGCAGCTAGTTGGCTACTGCATGGAGAGAATGTGGGACCTTGCTCTGATCCACCAGGGCTCTTCTCTGTTTTCATAGATCACCACAACCTGGAAGCCCATGGTGGGCAAGAATGGCCCAAAGAGAAACAATTTGTGCAATCTCAAATGCTCTCTTTTGCCTGACTGCTCCCCTTGGATCGAAGCTCTACTCATCTTCAGTAAATCATTCAGTGAACTATCTGCATCTCTCTTCTGCCATAGCCCTGCCTGCTATGCCTCTGTGGAGGCATTCTTTGCAGAGGAGGAGCCGGGAGATAAACTGCATCCCAGAATGCCTCATGCCAGGATACTACAGAGCAGGACTTCTTCTGGAAGCTTCTGATGAGCTACCGCTCTACCTAGGTGCGGGCTGGGGGACTTGACTACACAAGTCTTCGGCTGAGACTTGCTAGCTCCTGGAACAGCTTCATTATTTCAGCTCTGCGTACCCTGAAGCCTTGCTTCCTTGGCTTCCTTCTTGTTAGGAATAATCTCTTGTGCTGCTGACCACTGGGTGCCTGCTAGGAATCTTTTCCTTGGGTCATGCTTAGTTTGGGCTGGTCACCTCTGCTTGACCTCAGCCGTGCTTTAGACCCTGCTTTGGACGGCCTCCGTTCTGGCCTGGCAACACTGCTTCTGGCTTCTGCCTGCCTTTTGACCTTGCCATGTGCCTTTGCCCCCCAGATTGCCCAGGATTGAGCCTGGCCAGACTTAAGCAGGATATGACCTGACCCCTCCCCTCCCCAGCTAAGCACCTCATCCGCAGTCCAATGCATCTAGAAGGCACCAAGGTAGCGGGTGGCTGTCTAGGCCTTAACCTACATGATGCTTCCACAGAACCGTTCCGCTGTTTGGGACTCACATAGGCACCAGCCACCTGATGTGTGACACAGAGTGTGGCATTGTGCGCACGTGTAAAAACGAAATGCTGGTTGCTAATGGAAACTGCAAATGCAGCATTGGGTTTCTCCAATGGTGTGTGTTTCCTATGCATGCTTTGTTAAGCTGCACCGTGCTGCAGTCCACTTTGGGGAGCTGTTTTGGTAAAGCCTCCTTGGCATGAGGCCGGGGCATTTGTATTCACTGCAAGCAAATCCATTTCCAAAACCAGAAGAGGACATGAACTTGCCCAGGTCAATGGCTCTCCAAAGCTGACAGCAGCCTTGTCTGCCGATCTGGTTCCAGAGTTGTATAATCTCCAGAACAGAGGCAAATTTGTCACATTCCAGCCAGTCTGAAGCTGAAAACCAGGTATTCTGTTAGGTAAACAAGTTTCCGTAGACAGCAGTCCGAGACGCATGGATGTCTCATCACATTCACTGAAGCCTGCTCTTGAGTGGGTCTGTCTGTGATTGCATGGTGAGGTTGCCATTGTGTGTGTGTGTGTGTGTGTGTGTGTGTGTGTGTGTCAGTTGATTACAGTGGAACTTAGATCTAGGCAGAGAATTGCACACCACACAGCTTCTTGAGCATCCACCCGTACGTCCACCTAATCTCCTTGAGCCTAGGGGCCAGATTCCACCTTAGAGAAGCTCTTGGGGGATGCATGAGCTGGGTGACGAAATACCAGCACTGCTGAGTTGAAATCTCCACCCACCAGCAACCAAGCCTTAGCAAAGACACTTAAAGCTTCTCAAATGGGGAAAAAACTGCACAAAAGCCAGAAAAACACCACACCGTGGGTGGCCGGGAGAAAAAGGCATGGGATCATTTAAGGAGCCCCAGAAAGAATTTGGGCCCCAACCAGGCTGGAGTTTAACCTGAACCCCTGTTGTATTCGTTACAACAGACACCGTGAAATGGAAGATTCTGTCTCGATGATGCTCAGTCACTCACTCACATACAGTACAGCCTGAGAGGATTCTCTGGAATTCTGTTAGTCAAGCACAGCTGTGAAGAGCCTGGAAAAAAAATATTTTGAATTCCTAGGCATAAGGTCACATTTTTTAGGGTCCAGTATGAAATCCTGCAGGCATGAGCTGTGCCCAAGGTTGGGGGAAAGAAAAGATATTGGCATTCCTGCATAGCAAGATCAAATCCTAGACCTGCATATCAGCTGCTGGTTTTGGCTAAGGGCCAACCTAGACAACAGGTTAACTGCTATATGTGGCGTGTCTGTCTGCAGATCTCGGACTCATGTCAGAATTGCTGCGTATGAGGGAGGGGGAAAGTGCCACCCAGGGCTTGTGTTTCTATCTCGCAAGACAGGTACTCTCCCACAATTAATTCTGTTCTCTTCCCGCTCTTGCAAGCCTTGGTATCATTGCCACCACTTGGTCAACTTTTCGCCTCTTGTTCAGTGTTGCTCAGGATGACTTTTAGTTCTTCCACTGCAGGCAGTCCTCCAGTCTCATCCTTGAGCAAATGAAAGCAGTTTGGAGTTCCACTGCTTTCACTGGTGCCAAACATCTTCTAGTTCTTCTAGTTGTTCTGCACCTGTCAACCTTTCCCAGGAAGTTTCCTCCTCATTTTCCCTTCCTTCAGGATTCTCCTTTTCCATCTCAGCTTCTTGTTGCAGTTCTAGCTCCTGTCCTCTTCTTGGCTGTTGCGGTTCCACTGTTCTGTCTGAAAGCTCTTGTTCCCTTCAGGGTGGACACTCGCTGCTCTAGTGCTCTCACCTTTTCTTCTATCGGTCTACTAGCTTGCACTTCTTGCACGTGTCGGCCATGTTGCCCTCAGGCAAGAAAACAAACCTTGCACAGACATGGCAGGTCACCACCATTGTGGAGTCTTCCAGGTCCATTCTTCCTACTGTCTTTTCGATTTTTTTTTTAATTTTCGATTTATATCCTGCCTTTTTCCTACAAAGGGCTCAAGGCAGCTTACACCATTCTCCTCCTCCATCTTATCCCCACAACAACAGCCCTGTGAGGTAGGTTGGGCTGAGAGTCTGTGACTGGCCCAAAGTCACCCAGTTGGCTCCATGGCTGAGCGGGGACTAGAACCCAGATCCTCTGAGTCCCAGTCCCATGCTCTTAACCACGCCACACTGGCTCGATTCTGCCTTGTTGGGCCTGTTGTAACAACCAGTGTTTTCTCCTGTCTTCCCTGAAGGTTAACAACACAGATCAACCAGTAAATGGGAGTGTGTTACAAGGAAGAAAACCAAGGGGGAAATACTAAGGGGGAAAAAAGAAAGCGGGGACTAGAACCCAGATCCTCTGAGTCCCAGTCCCATGCTCTTAACCACGCCACACTGGCTCGATTCTGCCTTGTTGGGCCTGTTGTAACAACCAGTGTTTTCTCCTGTCTTCCCTGAAGGTTAACAACACAGATCAACCAGTAAATGGGAGTGTGTTACAAGGAAGAAAACCAAGGGGGAAATACTAAGGGGGAAAAAAGAAAAGGAAAAACAGTTAGGGACCTCTCCTTTGGCCTCCCTCACTGGACTCTGCCACCAAACGTCTGTTTGCGCTCCATGCGCACTTGCTCCCTGGGAGCTCGGCTGCTGTATCCCAGAGTCCGCGGACCAGCTGGGGCAGCTTCCTCTGATCCACTCAGCCAGGAGTCGGAACCAGAAATACTTCCATGCATTTCACGTACCCTTCAGTTTGGTGCACTGAAAAGTTTGGTTCTGCTTAAGAAAGAAGAAAGGAAACTTGCGGTCTGTTAACAGTTTATTGGATGAACTCATCCTAAAAGAACAAAGAAGGACATTTTGTTTCATTTCTAATTTAGGCTCAAGCAAGTCTTTGTTAATGAGTTGGAGACTTAAAGCATCCCTTATGCATGTGATGTTCTTTGTTTTGGACAGTTTAGGAAAGCTGTTTTCAATTAAAGATGATCAAAACAGGAAAATTGTTATCTAGTGTCGTGTTCGTGCCGGCATGGCGTTGTACATGGAATAGCAAAGATGGGAAGGGTCAATGTTTTGGAATTTTCAAGAATACAGATTACTAATGAATGTGCAAAGGGTGGTCATGAAAGCAAAGGGAGAGCAATGCAGTGCACTGGTTGTTCTTGCTCTCAGCTAAGCTGACAAACCCTAAACGAAGTGCTTCTCTGGCCCGCCATTGATCTGATGGAGAAGTTGCCATCAGCCATTGAATCTGCCAGTTCCCCATGATGAGGCCTGAGTGGTGTGGAGGCAAGTCCAGACTAGAAATTCATTCGGTTCAAAGTCTGATGCAAGATTGCTGCATGTGGTCTGGAATGCCATTTTTGTGGACATACGTTTCTGAGTTTGCGATGAGTTTGACAAAACACACTCATGCACACAAAAGTACGTGCCCAAAATATGCAGAAAAGCATATACACATGTGCAGAAAAGTATATACAAATTGTAGAAAAATGTGCAGAAACGTATGTGTGTGGAAAGAAGCTCCCAATCTAAGGGGAACAGGGATGGGAGGTGCCTCGCAGCAGAAAAGCGAGACTCTGAATGCTGCCCCTTCTCTAGATACCATGTTTTGTTGGGATCAGGCAGATGCAGCCAGGATGGCAACAAAATGTGCTTTTTTTGGATGTTTACTGATTCTCCCCGTTATATTTAATTATCACCTTTTGAAATACAACCTGCTTAAATGTACAGGGTTAGCTGCTTTGGGCAGACATCTTTTATATAAAGGTAAAGGGTTCCCCTTGACGTTACGTCCAGTCATGCCTGACTACTGGGGGCGGTGCTCATCTCCGTTTCCTGGCCGAGGGAGCCAGCGCTTGTCCGCAGACGGTCTCCGTGGTCGTGTGGCCGGCATGACTAAACACCGAAGCACGGAACGCTGTTCCCTGCCCACCGAAGTGGTACTAAATATGCACTATTTAGCAAGACTGGGGGCAGCTGGTGGATCAGCCAAAAGCTGAGGGAAACAGCATCCCAGGTGTCGGGTGCGGCCTGGATGTCCAGAGGCAGAGAGGGACCGTTGACTGCCCTGCCCTGCCCTGCATGCCTGGCCCTTTAAGGGGAGTGTAGCATCTGGGGACAGTATGACATGATGTGCCCCATGACTAGCTGGGTTGCCCCCCCTGTCGTACTGTCTGTCGCCCAGGCAAACCCTCTTCCCAGTGCAGGAGGCCCCCGGCTGGCCAGTCTGCCCTTAAGTCCATCCAGCAAAACACACCCACCACCTCCCAAGGCAGCCCATTGCACCTTAAGCAGCTGCGGCTTTAGGAAGTTTCTCCTTGATTTTTGCCGAAATCTGCTTCTCTAGTTTCCACCTGTCCTGCCCACTGGAGCAAAGGAGAGGTCAGCAGCGTTTTCTTGCTTCATTTCTAAGAGGAGTGAAAAATAAGCAATACTGCGTTGGAGCTGAGCAGGCTGAACTAGCTGACCTTTCTGGTTCTATGATTTTATTTTCATAGAGTGCACCGCATACTACTAATTTTATTAATCTACCTTAATGCCCAAAGTAATGCACTTTATTTTGTCATTTATTTCATTTGTGGCTGAGTGTGGAACTCAATTGAAGGAAAATTTAATCAGATTTTAGGGTGACCTAGAATTTATGGGTAAACTTTATAAAGCACCAAATGAGTGGATGGCCAGTCACCTAGTATCACAATCAATGGCATTCATGCCAACAGAGCTTAACGGTCTCATTTCTCATCAGCCGGGCTATGGAAGTGAACCACGTCGGCTGCCTTCATTCACTCTGCTGCCTTATTGGCCGGTGTGCTGTGGTTCCCTGACTGGCTAGATTTATTGTGTGCTTTGATGATTGCATGCTGAACTTTGGCTCCCTGGCTGGTTGGATTTACTGTGTGCCTTGAAGACGGCATATTGGCTTTCAATTTCTCTCTTGCTTTTTTATGGAACCTGCAAGGAAGGAAATTCCCTCCCTCACCTACATTTTCCTTCCCTCACCAAACGCTTTTAGTGGAAGCTTGTCTGTTTTTGGGATCTTTTGGTTGACCTAATAAAGGTAATTGATGAACGGAGGTTGTCTTAACTTGGAAATTTACCAGGACTTGTTGGCCTATTTTTATACATGCATGAAATTTACTTTTTTTTTTTTTGTCTAGCTAGGAAGTTCTCCTGGGTATTTAGAAACCGTACTGCAGAAATACTATGAGCAGCTTGCTTCCAAAATGACTGGCTCCTAACTATTCAGGTTTGCTCTTGGAAGGAAAAAAGCTGGTAGTATGGCAAACAGCGTTGTGCATCCCGAACCCAAAGAAGAGAGCTCCATTCTGGGCTGCAGCCGGCCTGGGGAGGAGCCATGCAGTCCAAAGCTTGTCAGGAGGAGGGGCGGAAAGGGGGCAGGGGGGGCACTCATCCCCTCTCTTCCCCATGAGTTCTTCAGCTGTGGCCACAAAAGCAGGTGATGGCAAGACCTTTCCTTGAGACTCTGGAAAACCTCTGCAAATCCAGGTGGGCAACCTGGAATTAGCCAGACCAGTAGCCTGGCCGGCTTCTCCTGACTCTAGCATGGCAGAGGGACAAGATCCAGCCTGCCAGCTTTGTGTGCGAGTAGTTTCCTGTTGCAATAAGAGGAGTGGTGGCGAGTGGGCAAGTGAGAAGGTGTCCTTCTCCCCTCCTTTCCTCCCTCTTGAAACATCCTCACTGGGCATCTCTACACAAGGTATTTTTTATGGACTCATGAGCCCTCACTCACGGCAATTGGCAGGTCATGATGTTGTCCTTCCTCCAGCCATTTGGGCAGCCCTTTGCCTGCAAGGATAATGAAGTATTTTCTTGGATGCCACTCTTAATTGCTACAGAAGCCTAGTTCCTATTTAATCTAGCCTTATATTCCTATATGTCTAGGAACGCATAGAAAAGTAAGGAGGAAAACCCATGGGGAAAAATCCTCATGTAGAAGATGCTCTAATCCACCCAACTTGGTACATTGCTGGGTTAAATACTTCATGCAAAGAGAGCGGAAGTTCCTTCTTCTCCCATTAAGCACATCACAGAGCTGCCTTGGGTTCATTGCAAGAGGAGGAAAGGTGGGATATTAATGTCATAAAACTCAGTAATAGCATTCCCACCGAATGTTGCCCACCATCATTTAAGTCCTCAAGCATCTGTAAATCCAGGACGCAGGCATATCATTCTCCAGCTGCACTTCATTTCATTACTTTTTCTTTGCTAAATCATCTATTTCTGCAGACCTGGGAAGTCCTATGACTATGGAGAAACGGCTATCTTATTTTTGGCTGGCCCCGTTTTTGCTTCCAAACTGGCAGGCCCTTAATTACACCGGTTTGCTAGTAGAAAAGATGATTTAGAGATTTCCTGTGTGCGCCATCTGCTGGCAGTGATGAAATATAACTTTTAGACTTCGTTCTCCTCCTTACAGGCCTTCAACAAGTGATGCAGAGAGCTCCTTTTGCTTGGCTGCAGAGGTTTTTTTTTTTTTTTTGCCTGAAGTCATCAAAGAGGCAGCTGCCTTTAAGCACCCCAAAACAACTGCGTTAAAATAAAAGCAATCCATGTGTGCAGGCAAAGGACCCTCACAAAACTCCATATCTTTCCCACCATTTCATCTGCATCAATTCAATAAGTTGTGGGAATTCTGTTTTTCCCAGAAAAAAGAAAGATATTTGTTATGATTTTGGTGCATTGCATTTGAAAGCATTTCTTTCTCCCCAATTTTTTTTAAAGAACTAGGCTTCATTGAAAGATCTCCCTCTTCTTTTATTTCCTTTGTTCGTCTGTTTTGTAAACGTGTTTCCCATGTTTCCACCAAATGGTGCTCCAAGGGGTGAACAACGGTGAAAGACAAAATACAGTGCCACAGAACCACGTAAAGCATCGAAACAGAGCTGGTCAATAGAATCAATGAAACTGATCCAAGCAACAACTAGGAACAAATGGAACAGTGCCTATAACCGATCAACCTGTGAGGCCAAATGTCCAAAGAGAAATAGTTTTGCTTGCTGGCTGAAGGTTGCCACCTAATTTCCTCCATGATCGTATGATGTTCCCAGAGCCGGGAGCGATCAGCAAAGGGGGTCCTCTCCTGAGTTCCTGCCAAACAAGCGTCAGATGCTGGTGAGGCAGTAAGAAGACTTCTGCCCAAGATCCCAAAACCAAGACAAGCCACTATGAGAAAATGCAGTCTTTCAGAAAACTCATTCCTGAGTGACATGCATCACTGCAAAGACTTTGAATAGCCTCTAGGAAGTCTGCAAAAGCTACCGCAGTGGGTTATCACATGCTCCCTTGAAATGGACATGGTTCATATCAACGTACCAGTGAATCACAAATGATTTTGAACAGTCTTTTTATGTCACTTTGCAACACAGTGGAACCAGATCAAAGTTGCCATTCCACATAATTTATACATTGTCCCATCGGCTTTGATCCGTGCGATGCAATCGCTCTGCAAAATGGTGTCATTCAGGAAACCACAAACATCACACAGGAATTGATCACAACGACGCAGTGTTCAGATCTAGGGTGAGACATGAACTAATGCCAGAAAGAAAATTTAGACAAACACGTGTGCATGCAGAGTTGGTGGGAAAGAAAAATCCATGGGCCTCAGTCTTCTGAGCTACATCTCCATGAAATCAATGCAGAGTTCGGCATGAGCATGTCTGCATTGATCCCAGTTCATAGATTGCATTCCCTATGACTGTCAGGATGGAGCAATGGCTACAGGGAGTCTAGGAGAGGATGCGAGAAGCCCTTCTCACTAGGATGGTCGAAGGGCTGAGTTGCCACCTTCAGGGATAATCAGGCAAAGATCGCTTTGCAGAGAAGTGTTCGGCCTTTTTTTTTCTCTTCTCAGTGCCATATTTCCATAGAAAAGATGCTTTGCATGCAGGGACCATCCAAAGTGACCTGAAAACTCGTATCTGGAGGAGGAAAAACAGGGTGAGGAAGCTGTGGTGGTGGGGAAGATAGTTTTGAGACTGGCAGCCAGGTTGCATGATGGGTAGGCATGTCTGATGAAGGCCCACGCTCCAGCAGGGGCCACTGGCAAGATCCCACTGGAGTTGCTGCTTCTTTTTGCTACTGCAGCCTCTTCTTTGCCTGATGCCTTGCTCTAGACCACTAAACAGTGGTGAGGAGGAGCAAGTTTCTAATCCTTATCCCTTTCTACACATGAATTCTGTGTGTTTTCAGTAAAGCTGAGATGCCTTCTGCATTTAATTTTTAAATAAATATTATACCTCTTTGCACCCTGCTGCCTCACTTCATTTTTAAGTAAATATTAGACCTCTTTGAACATTGCTGCCTCCAAGATCTCCCAGCAGTTGCAGGTTAGGCCTACTGCAAAGCACAGAAAAATGTGTTTGCATGTCACTTATCCAGAAATGGTTTGAAATACATGGTTGCAACAATTTGTTCTTTTAAAAACCATTACATCAATCACATCAATCTAAAAATGAATGAAATATCAATGAATATTTTGAGTTCTGACTGGCAATAAATAAGATATTTATGCAATCATGGAAGTGTTTCTTTTGCACCTTGGCCACATGATTTCCTTGGACAGTCTGGCAACACATATCATATATGTTACCAGTTCAAAATATCTCTTCCCCACAGCCCTGTCCCTCATATGTCATTGAGCACAAACGTATATGGGTGATTCTTCGTAGCAATTGGCCATATTTCTCTCAAAATACAGCCTTCTAAAGGTGAGCTGGATGAAGAAGAGGCATGCCTAAAATGCCAGAGTTAATGAGCAGAATTATCCAAGAGGCTGATGAGAACCAGGCCACCTCTGGTTTTGGGGCTGACACTATTGAACAAGGAGGGTCAGAGGAGGAAGGGTGTAAGTTCATCCACCCAGTGTTTCATCATCAAACCAGATGAGCAGACCCATTAAGTAATGTCTGGTGTTCCCACTGTCTGACCCACAAGCAGCATGAACCTTCCTGAAGGCGGAGCCAACCCCTTTTGGAGAAAAAAGGAGGACAGGGAGCCAGTTTGAAGTCAACTGCTGCCATGGGCAAGAGCCAACTCCACCAATCACAAGCATCAATACTTGGTACATGCTACTTGTGAACCACTTTATTATTCACTCTCTATTGCCAAACCAGCCTCGCTTGTTAAAGGTCTGTATTTTGGAAGCCTTTAATCCTGATCTGCTGGGAAGGGAGAAGAGGAGAGCTGTGCTCATGCAGTTCTAACTGGCATGAGGTAATGCATCTTGAGAGCTCTGAATTCAGGCCTGATGGAGGGCAGTAGTGGAGGGAATTGAATGGGGAAAAGTAGTATTTCAAACCAGAAGAACGTCTCCCTCAAATCCCCATGAGTGAAAAAAAAACAGTTCTGCTTTTTTCTTGCATTACTCACAGTGAGGCAGAGGACTTAGCATGATAGCCAATGAGGACAGTTAAATGAGCCTTCGATTACATTCTTATGGTATTGCTCTACAGAGTTATAGTGCTCTGTGGCTCCAAGAAAGCCTGATCTGTAGGCCATCCAGCTCCAAAATGTTATTTCTGCTTCCCAATGAACTCTTGCAAAAATAAAACTTCATGAAAATGAAAACCAGCTCCTGAAATGTTTCTTGCATGGCCCAGCTCACCTCTGTGTACCTGTGGAAATGCCAGGTTCTTCAGAACTTCTGCCAGAATGTAATGCCCATTATATAATTCCACATAAATGGGATAACTTTGTAAAGAAATCTGTAGGTTTGCACATCTGCATGTGAAATGTGAAATGTGCAGAAATCTGCACATGTTTATTTACTTGCTATTAACAGCTGCGTGTATACTTCAAATACAGCTCTGTGTCTGGGACCTGAGTTCTATCAAACGTTGTAGCATCAACAACCTATTTGGAACAACAAATACTTCACTGAGTGAGTGAATGGATGCGCCAGGGATGGATGAGAGTTTTTCAGTTGATTGAGGTGGCCCAACCAATCCATTCTGATTAGGGTGGTCCAACCAATCAGCTTGGCATAAGATAGCCCGAGCAATCAAAGTTCTGGTGTTTCGTGGGCTGTTTTATTCATCGTGACAACTTTTCCCAAGGTTACTTCTCGGAATGAAGAGGATCTCCAGCAGCGGCTGCGTTTCATTTGGATGCAAAGACAAGTCATTGCTTTTCGGAATGTCATCAAGGCCTTTGCCTTGTAGAGTCTGGATGTGCCACCTCTTCAGGAGAGTCACCAGGATTGATTTCATCATGACCATGGCAATGAACTTCCCAGCACAGCCACGGGGACCAAATCCAAATGGCTGAAAGTAACGGTGGGGGACCTGCACGAAATTATTAGGAAATGTTCATTAGCAAAGAAAGTCTGAGCAGCATTTGGTAAGGATCATCATGAAATGATGAAAAAAAACCCCTATGAAAAACTGGGAGAGATCTTCCCTTCATCTTCCTATGCCTTTATTCTTCATCTAGTTTACCCTTTCCTGCATTTTGCTCCTCCTGAGATCCAGCTCAAGTAGAACATCTAATTTTATGTCTAAAATTCATGCTGAAGGGGGAGCATGCTAATTTGCTAAACTGCAGGTACTCTGTATCCCAGTGGGGAAAAACCAGACCTCAGAGAAAGAATGCAAAGCACATTCCAGACAGAACCCCAATTTATGCACTTCCCCTCTCTAAACCAGAGCCTATGATGACTGACACAGGGTATTTAGCATAGTAACCTCTGGTGGTCACCTCTTCCATTGATGCCTCCACCCCCATGAACCTGGCTGAAGGAACATTGTTATAATGAGCAATGGACAGACTGGAAACCATCATCCATTTATTCTCATAATTCCCCAGAGCAAAGCTCATCAGGAAGTGGTCTGGTGCATGGTAGGAATTTGGAATTTCAGTGCCAATATGTCTCCAAAATAGAGGGGTTCAGGTCGAAGGTGGGCCCTAGGTCCTGAGGACACCAGGTGGTCAATTCTGCCCTGCACGGTTGGGTCAGACAAGGACTTGCTCCTGAGATCAGACAAATGTGTTTCACATTGAAGCTAAACTTTAAGCAATTAGGTTTCAACCAATAAGCAATCTTGAGCAATGAGCATAGAACATACGCTTTTCTCAAAGTTGTCAAGGGAGAATTCATTTGGTTTTGGGAAGAACTCGAGTCTATGCATGCGCCCGATGTTGAGAATGATGTTGGTTCCTTTCTTCACAGGGTAGCCATCAATGACATCATCTTGCAAGGCCTTACGCATGACCAAGTCCACAACGGGCTGATACCTCATGCTCTCAAGAATAAAATTCTCAACCACTTTTAGCTTCGGCAAGTCACCATTTTGGATATCTCGGTCACCTGCAGTTAAGAAGTAAGCAAAGAAAGCTGCATCTGATTGCCTGCAACTGAAGTTCATACTGGAAAGGCACTTCTGCACAGATCTGGTATGTGCTAAAACGCCAGATTTATTTCTTTAATTTTTACAATTTAGCATGCAATCCTACTGCCTCCCAGACCATGTCATAGGATAATTTGGAGAGCCAGGACTGTGACCATGCAACCTTGGAGGCGAGACTCTAAAAGCCAAACCCCAGCCTTGTCCCTCTTGCAGGTGAAGGACTGTGTCAGCTCCCCGCACCCCCCAAGACTGCAACCAGGCCTCAGAGGGGGAAAGGGTGCATGCTAGAAGCTGGGGAGGGGAGGAGTCTGGGGCCAGGGAATGATGCTGATTTCTCCTGGTGCCCAGCCTGATGCTTCACCTAGATGGCAGAGAATGGCTGTCTAGAAGAAAAAATTAGTACATGGTACAGTGTCTGAGAAGATCACTAGCAGTATTCCTTGTGCCAGGCATGTAAACCTCAGAGTCTGGAGGCCCCGGTGCATCATGCTTGCCAGGCACAGAACTGCAACCTTAAATGCTACGTATTGAGTTTTTTTTCCTCTTAAAACCTTTTAATCTTGCCGATCATGTCTAAGAAACAGAATAGTCAATGGGCTACCTCACTTAATGACTCTACTACACTTCAGAGGGAAAAATGAGAGAATTGAGTGGTTGGTAGGAATGGATGCATCTGTCAATTTCCGTTTCTCTCTGTTTTTCATTTTTCAGTCTTAATCCCCTTCATCTTAAATGCAGAGAATTTATCCTATCCTCAGTTAAGTTCATCTGCAGCACTAAGTTGTTGGTTTGATTAAGTCTGTATCCAAATTCAAAAGCATCTGGGTGTACTTTTCTCCTAATGCATGCAACAATTTTACCTAATGTGCAGATTTTATAAACAATTTTCCTAATAGGCCTTTAAAATTGTTAATTTGCCTAACGCATGCCTTTCTGTATGGATTTTTTTTTTTAAAGAAGTTCATGGAGAAATGCACATTTTAAAGGATCATTGAGTTTCACTTCATGTAGAGGTTCAAAAATGTGACATTAGGTAAGTGTGCATTAAAAGATGAACTAATTGCTTTTCCCCTGTCCCTTTTGATGGGACTCTTCCTTTATGCTGAAAACTTGCTGTACATTCAAAACTATGCCAGAGGAAAAGCTAGAGTGGCTGGAACGCTTCTTCCAATCGGCTTTGCGTGTTTACAGATACCGCTGTGCATGGGATCATTCAGACACTAAATCCATCGATGCAGCCCGGTAGCCATATCATGTGTTTCCCCCCTTTTGGATCATCCACAGCACTGAATCACTGGACCTCAGTGCTACACTGCAAGGCACCGGCAGCCCCATGGGGTAATTTAATGCCCTCCTTAAATGGGAGGCCCAGAATGAAAAGAGCACTAATGAAACCTGGCCAAGGTGGCTGGAATTTTAAGCTTCCTGTCGCTAAATCAACTGGAATTATAGGCTCTGAATGATGGGTGCTGGAAGACAATGCGACCATGGCTCTTTGGAATTTAAATTTCCAGGCTGTTTTCAAAGACTGTCTCACAGATGGAGCGCTGCAGCAACCCAGCCTGATTTCTGTGTGTGAAGCTGCTGTTAAGGACACGAAAGCAGATCGTGCTGTGTTCAGTTCTGGCCAATTGTAAGACTTGGGAATCAGTGAGATTTCAAAGACATGTACAGACACACACGTTCCAAAAGCCAAGGCAAAACACATCCCTAGTACCTTGGATCCAAAGCAAAAATTAGACCACATGCCCCTAGCATCTTCTCTTCTGTTGTCACTGGGCACTTACCCATCACAGTCTGTATTTCCTTCATCATGGCCTTCTCCACTTGAGGATGTTCTGCAATCAGCACTAGCATGAAGAATACTGTGACTGAGAGAGTATCAGGAGCAGCGATCAGCATCTCCAGGACGCACTGGTTTACATTCTCACCAGTTAGTTCCCCGCGGCTCTGTGAAAACGGAAACAGGCAGAGGGTGACTACCAAACCCGGGGGCCAGCAATACTGCAGAACCAAACTCAGATCAGCCCAATTTGGCATCATGATGTGCTTGGTAGTACAGCAAATCTAGAAGCAACACTCACAAAGCCGGTGACACAATGTGGCACAAAGCCACAATATCTTAGGAGTGCCTTCCTCCAAATATTCCTGCCCATTGCCTACGATCATCAACAGGGGCCTTCCTAGGAGGTCCTCTCCTAAGGAGGCTGAGGGAGAGTTTGTAAGAGGAAGAGCCTTCTTTGTGGTGGCACCTGGATTCTGGAATGCTCCATCATCAGAGATTCGTCAGGGGCCTGCCTTGCTGAGCTTTAGGTGCCTGACAAAAACGTTTCTCTTCTGGTGCACCTATGGCACCACTTGGGCTATTTATATGATTCTGCACTGGTTTTAACATATTAACTTTTATTTGACTATGTATATGTGATTTTATCCTGTTTATTTATTATATTTTAATTGCATCATTTTATTCATGTTACTTGTTGGTACTTTTATGGTAATGGCTGCCCAGAGAGCATAATGCTATTGGGAAATTTCCAAACAACTAAATAAAATAAAGTAATAGAACATGGGGAGCATAGCTTGGTTGAAGAGAATTGCAGAAGGCCCCAGATTCAGCCTCTGGGAACTCCAGGTAAAAGGCTCAGGTGGGAGATGATGGGGACCCTGAGTTGCTGGGAAGCCATTGCTGGACAAAGGAAACACCACTGGGCCAGAGGAATCAAGATGCAGATCTGGGCAAAAAAAGCAAGAAAACTTGAGCGGGGTGGGGGTGGGGGTGGAGGGGGAATTTCTGCACCAACAATTACCTGTGCGAAAATCAGCTGTGATGCAAAATCCATGTGCTCCTCAAGTGTCTCCATCCTGGAAAGCTTTTGTCGTTTCTGCTCTAATAAGAGTTCAATTACTTTTTTCAGGTCCTTCCTGGAACAGAAGGAACGGAGAGCTAAATACCTGCGGTGCTTCCGTGTCTGCGTGTAAGCTCAGGCCTGCTGCAGAGGCTTCACAGAATCGGGTAACCGAACAGGAAGGGACTGACACACTGTCTGCTGGAGCTGGGACCTCACGTGTTTGTACAGCGAGAGGGGAGAGACAGAGAGCAGCCTTTTGTAGGTTAATCTATGCAAAACACGCCAGGTTGCAGGCAGGATGTAACGGTGTGGTTCAGCTCTGTGGCTGAGTCCTATTTCATACTTGCCAGCCCCTGTTCAGAGAAGAAGCCCATGCCTGCTTTCTCCACCTGCCAACTGGTGTGGCGACGTGGTCAAGAATGCAGGACTGGGACTCAGGAGGTGTGGGTCCTAGTCCCCGCTGGGCCGTGGAGCCGCCTGGGTGAATGTGGGCCGGTCACAGACTCTCAGCCCACAGACTCTCCGGGTTGTTGTTGTGAGGCTGAGATTGAGAGCAGCAGCAGGAGGAGGAGGATGCAAGCCGCTCTGAGTTAGGTTAGGTCCCCTGGGGTGTGGAATGGGCTTCCATGGGAGGTGGTTGAAGCCCCAATGGTGAGGGTGTTTAAGGATAGGCTGGACGTGCACATGGTGGAGCGGACTGGTGCCGGGGGTCAGACTAGATGGCCCAGGAGGACCCTTCTGCCTCACTCTGTTTCTATGTTTCTATGAGTTCTTTGTAAGAATGAAGGTGGGATAGAACCCCAATAAGTAAAACAAGCTGGAAGCTCTAATGTCAGGGTGGTGGGGTACCTAGGTTTCTGTCTGAAAGCTTTGAGTGCCTAGCCACATGCTGAACGTGGACTCCCAGTTCATTTCAGCATCACAGCTGCTCCTTTAAAGTTCTCAGAGGAACTCCACACGCGGGCAGCATAACTCATAAGAGTGGAATAAGTCTCTACTGCTACTTACGCGGATTTCTCGTACTTCTTGTACAACCACGAGATCTTAAAGAAGATGTCTGGTTTCAGCAGCAGTGCTTGCCAAGCATCAAAGTAGCTCTGAATTTTAACCACGATGGCATGTTCTGAAGCAGAGCAAGACAGAGACGAGTCAATGGAAGAAATTCCCACAATGCCCCTTCCAGTTTACTCCTCTGGGCCAATCAAAGAGACCAGCTGCAGTTACATGGGCCAAGCCTCACATCACCAGGGAGGAAAGCAGGGAGGGGTTGGGTGCCTCTGCCCTGGAGAAGAGACAATTAAGAGGGCACGGGAAGGGTGGGAGCTCAGTGGCACATCGCCGGGTGGGAATGCCTATCTCTGGGAGGGCAGGAAAAACCTCTGCTTGAAACTGTGATTTCTGCCAATATGCATGGATGATTCTGGGCAATTTACACATGCGAAAAGCCTGGCATGAAAAAGAAGGTTGCTTCACACTGCATTGCTGGGCAAATAGTTTGAGGGCTCTCACAGAGCTGATGGAGCACATTGGCTTTCTGTTGCTCCTACTCACACCTTCTAGGGAATAAGCCCCATTAAACTCCATGGGCCTTACTCTTGAGTAGACATTTGTTCTGCTTTGCACTGAAACCAACCTCCAGTTACAAGAAAGGGGATTTGGGGTGTTTTTCAACCATGGGTCCCTATCACAATCAAAAGACATGATGCACATATTCTGTTTCTCTTGCCCCACCTAAATGATTCCTTTTCCTGATAAGGAAAATACAGATTTGTTGTGAGCAACAAATGCAGATGGCAGTTGCTGCCCCCGTGGAAAATTCCTTATTGGATGTAAGGTGATTGCAGAGCAAAAGGCGAGTCTGGGAACATTCCCTTAACTAAACATAAGGGGGAATCTCCTCTTGGTAGAAACAGTTCATCCTTCATCTGTGAAGCAGACTGCCTTGGAAGCTGGCACAATCTCCTCATCAGTGGTTTTCAAGCAGTGTTCGCATTATACTGCAGGGATACTGTGGCCATAAATTTCCTGCATTGCCAGAGGGTTAGATTAGATGATCTCTGAGGTTCCTTTCAGCTCTCAGATTCCACCATGCAAAATGCTTGTGGAAAAGAGCAAGACAACATGAAATCCGGAAGAGGGTAGCTATAGCTCTCTGACCTGGAAAGGAATTTTCCCTCTCTGTTTGGAGGAGCTTGGCCTCCTCATCGCTTCCCTACAGCCCTGAGTCTTGTTCTTGCAGCCATTGTGCAAAACAGAAGTGGGCAACCTCCAGAGGTCTGAGGACCATATTTGACCCCTGTGCCAAATGCAAGTGCCCAAACAAGGAGATGCAGAAAAATAAAACCAAAATTGCATCCAGAGCTGCTGTGGAGCACAGAAAGAGTAAACATCAGCACACAAGCCCCATGGAGACGTTGCATTCACTAGGCGACTGAGTTAAAATGCTAAACCTGAGGGGTGGCATTCACAGATTCCTGCCAGAAAAGCTTTGGTTGATATTTTCACCCCATTTTGGATGCTTAGGCAATCTCAGTGCTGAGCATCTCATTTTTATAGTTAGGTGTACTGGAAAAGCCCTCCTCTTGTGTCCAGACATGGACTTTGCTCAGATCATTTGGGGTCGAGTGTGGGTTGCTGGGACATGGATGGTTATTGAAACATGGCTTATGGTGTTTGAACCTCCGGGAGATAACAAGTCATGGTGAACAACCCACAAGTTACAACCCATCAATAAACCATGGGTTCTCTCTATGGGTTGTTTGTGGTCCACAGGCTGTGGCTTGTCTTCTCAGCTGTGTTCAGATAACATGCTAACCCACATTCAACAAACGCCATGGCTCGGTGACAACTCACACTCAACCCATACTCAAACTTTGAGTGTGGTTTATCATGTGTCCAAATCTGGCCATTCTGGCCATGGGTACAGTGAAGACAGTAGAACTGTATGTGATGCCTCTGAGAAGAAACCAGGGGCAGCACACAAACCTGAGTGCTCTCCAGGGTCTTCTAATCCCTCCCTCTTCTGCTTGGATGGTTCTATTTGGCTATAAAAGATCTACCCTCCTTTCTGCACTTGGGAATGGTCATGCAACCTCTGAGAAATAGTTTAGTACCATCAAGAGGAATCCCAAGGAACAGTTTGTTGGACGTGTCCAGCATGATGCACCTCATAAGATTCAGGCTGGCCATGTAGCTGTGCTTGGTGGTCATTTCCTGCATCCGGTTCAGGTGTTCAATTGTTGACTCGGTGCAAATTTTTATCATCCGCACAAGGCCTGGACCTGACAGGGCTGAAATTTCACAGATGTCCTTATAGTCTGCAACATTTGGCACTGAAACAGTAGATGCTTTGGCGAGGATCATCCAAAACAAGCCCATTTTGAAATGAAAGGGAGTGGTCTTGCAAAGTAACTATTCGTTTTGAGTAGGGCACACCCAGGGCAAAGGAGATGTGATAGGACCACTGACTTTGCTCAGTATTCACTAGTTTCATTCTATTTCCCTTCTCCTTTACCTATTACAGAATAACATCTTATATTGGGGTCATCAACCTTTTTGGTCCAGTGGGATTCTGAGGGGTCGTTGTGGGTGCTCTCACAAAATGGCTGTTACCGAGATGGATTTAACCATTCATAAAATGGAAGCCATGGTACATTTGGTCAATCACAAAACACTCATGTCCCAGAAGGCAAATCAAATCAAATCAAATAAAATCAAATCCATGGCGTGGAGACCCAGACCATGGTCAGGTCCTGGATCAAAACCTGCCATGAACCATGCAGTCTAGGCAGCCTCACAACATTGCACCCCTTCCTGAAGAGCTTATTGACTCAGGGGTGGGACGGTGGGGCTAAGTGGGCACTCCCAGTCCACCACGCAAGGAGAAAGATTATTGTCTGAATGGGGGCAAAGAGACCGGCAACAGGAACAAACCATTCATATGAGATGGAAACATCATCTGCTTTGAGCATGAGGGACGGAATTTGTGAATGATTTAGGAGCCATTAGACTCAGAGATAGGATTGCTTCCAGATGTCATTCTGACCACTCAGGGCAGCCCCCAGATGGGGGAGCACGATAACTACTCCCCACGACCCTTGTGGTGAGCTCTGAATGCTCTTTCGCTTTATCCTCTTTATCTGCCATTGTTACAGACTCTCATATAGATTCTTAAAATGTCCTGTGTCACCCATCAAAACCAGACATAGATTCCATGCCGAGGAAGTAAGCACCAAAGTTATGCCACTTACCCTTGGTAAAAAAGGGCCGAATTTCTTTCCAGAGAGCGGGGTTATTATTAAATATGATTCCATTTTCATGCATGCCAATGCACTGCAGGCCAAGCTTGCTTCCGAACCTGGAGATGTAGTGTCCGTGTTTCATGATGTGAAACATACTTGAAGATCTAGGAAGTGAAGGAAAGAGAACTGCATCAAGCGATTGTGTGTACTTTATAAGCACCTGGGTACCAGGTTAAGATCATTTTGTCTGCTCTGGCATTTCACAGGGCCTGTCAGGAATGTGGAAGCTCTATCAGCTGGAGGGCTGAAGTGAACTCCTGGGGTGGACTGGGCAAATTCAGAAAGGGTTGGAGCAAAAGCAAGGAGTGGGAACAAAGGCAGAGGGCCAGGCCAAATTATACCCCACCCACCACATAACTCAGATTTCTTACTGCCACTAAGTTTAGGGCTGCTGTTGGGGGAAAGCGGGGTGAGCACATTGGACACAACTCAGAGGGCCAACATGGAACCGCAGGTGGTCATATTTGGCCTGCAGACCTGAGGTGCAGCACTTCTGGAATATATAAGCATTCTGCATTGTTCTGGGGTTTCATTTGCGCTTCTCGTATGAGGCATTATGCTAGGTATGCCACCGGTTTATTGTATTCTGCCATTCTCTGATTTCTGCCTGAAATTCTCTGAAAGGCAGAATTAAATGTTTTACATTGATAAAAATAAATATATTAGCTGGTTGCAATATTTTTGTCAGTGATGGACCATTTGTTGCCCTCCATACGGTTTGGGCTACAGCACCCATCGGCCTTGGAACATATTATAATGGGTTTTATTGAATTGAGTGCTAAATGCATTGCTTGTTTGCTCTAAATTACAGGGCCAGCTTGGCCACTTTAAAATATTTCTTGACAGGATGCCACAAATAAGCTTTAAAAACCAACATTTGTATTGCATGACACTGATTTTATTCCTATTTGCTTTTTCTACTGTGCTGTCCTTACTTAGAAGAAAACTAAACTAACATGACAGCGAATTTCCTTTAGAGGGAGCTAAAAGCTTAGAAATGTCGTTGCGATGGACTCCACAGCTCGGAAAGACAAGAGGTTGCGTTGAACAGATGTTTCCTAGCAGAACACGCCTGGGATGCCGAGGTGAGGGCTTCTGTGGTACAGAGCTAAAGGTAGGCCAGGTTTGCATGCCATGCAACCCACGTTACGGGTTCAGCATGGCTTATGTGCTGTTGGTAGTATATGCAGTTGTGGGTGGTTGGTACATGCGTACCTGCACTGTGACCAGCTTTCTGCATGGCATGCAGAAGGACTGTAGGATGCATGGAAGACCCAAGGAACAAGGGCGGGAATACGTAAAGGGCATTTACAAGGAGGCGATGAAATGTTACCCGCTCAAAGATGGAGTGCAGGAAGAGCAGCTTTGGCCCAACCGAAGAGATTGCTTGAATATGGTTTGCCGGTTTGCCTTAAGCATGGAAACTGAGCGTATTCCGCACTGACATTATTTGGGTGGCATGCAACCTCTGACGTTCCCCATCATGAACAAACATGCATGCATAACAAACAGCCCATTTTCCCATTATCCAATTGTTCCCCAACCAGCTTCCCAAACGAGCATTTCCCGCAGTGACACCTTTCCCCCCAGCTGCACATTCTTGTCCAACTGCACAGTAAAATAAAGCAAAACAGGCCAAGACAAAAACCTCCCATGGGAGACAGAAACTGCCATGCCTCAGAACAGGGACCTCAAACAAATCCAGCCCCCTGGGATCTCCGCCTGCTTGTCTGGACCCCACGATCCACCAGACACAACCAGGTTAGTTCAAAAAGTCTGTGTGGGGAACCGCCGAGTACATTCTGAGCCCAAGCTCTCTCCTGCTCAACAACCTAATCCAGAAAGAAATGATAACATAGGCTGTTGTTTGTCATCTGGGATTTTGCCAATGCCTGTCCAAACTGGTGGTTGCCACGACTGCTTGCCTTGGCATCTAAATTCTGCATGTAGACACATCCCATAAAACTCAGAGGGTCTCTTAGTGGGCACACATAGGAGCACGTGGTATATGTCTACTGTGAAAGTGGGACAGGGTGGGTAAGAACATGGGAACAGCCATGCATGGTTTGTCTAATCTAGCATTCTGTTCACACGGCAGGCACGGAGTTGCTGCAGGGTCTCCTAAGCCAAGTACGAGGGCAACAGCCTTGGCATGCAGAGACAGGAGCCATCAGGAGTAGAAGCCACTAATTAGAAGCCAAATTCCTCTTCATGAACCTGGCCATCAATTCATCCATCCATTTTGCTGAGTGGGGCTCCGGACACCTGCCCCCAGGGCCTGTCCCGATGGCACCACTGCCTTTCCTAAGGTCATTGGCAACCCTGAAGTCCATTCACTAGGAACCAGTGCAGAATAATCCCACCAGAGGGGAGAGTCACGGAACCAGGTGTCCTCCTCCACCCTGCTTGACCGAGACCAAAGATTTACTTGCTAATAATGAGGGTCTCTTCGCCGCTGATCCAGACTCTCATGAATTCACCGTACATCTTGTTGTAGTAATTGCAGGCACTGCCCAGTCCCATCCAGAGGAATCTCCCGTGAGAAATAAGGGGCCCAATTCCCATACAGTATCCAGGCCCTGAAAGGAAATAGGAGAAAAATATAGATTTTAATGCAAATGTTTAGCTACATAAGCATCTGAACACACACTCATACTTTTTCACAGTTCTGGAGTGGGAAGTATATGACATGAACATATTTAAATATGGATTCAAATAGGTATTGTTGGAGAACTGTGGATCAGCAGTTCTTTGGAAGAGAATCATCCCTGGATTTTCTTCCAAATGACATTAGAAGATCCCTGATGGATCAGACAGAAGGACCATCTGTCCAGGAGAGGGCAGCCTGCACCCCCTCATCCCAATTTCATGCAGCCCACAGCCTATTTCACAAACCCTGTGCAGGTGATCAGTCCAGGCTTCTGACAAAAGTGATCTGTTCCTTTTCTGGAAGTCCATTGCAAGATGGAGGGGGAGAGAAAATGGAATGGGAGAAAAAGTGACCCATGATTCACAATAGGATTTCACTGAACATCTCTGTCATATGTGTAGATCAACCTTCTCCAGTTTGGTGCCTTCCAGATATTTAGAACTTGACATGGCATCAGCCCCAGTCAGCAGAGCCATGGTCAGGAATCCCAGGAGTTACAGTTTTATAGTTTGAAGAATCTGGTACTTAGCAGGTTGGGGAAGGAGGGCATGCCGCTATTTGGCTTTGAGTGCATAAGATCATACTTGTAGCACATGGAAGCATGGTTTGCTATTGGATCAGACCAAAGGTCCATTTCATGCAGGCTTCCCCCGTTGTTTTCCAGATGTGCTGGACTATAATATCCAGCCATTATGGGAAGTGCAATTGTACCACAACACATCTGCTGGGATCCAGAGAGGAGGAAATTCCAGCATAGCAACCTGTTTCTCATAAGAACCAGCCAAATCTGGAAAGTCCTGCAGGGCAAGCCCCCTTTGTTTTCCATTGATCTAATCAGAGGATGCACAAGAATGTCACTCATGCTTGCAAATTCATGCTCTCTATCCCGAAGCAAGCAAGAATGGCCAAAAATCCTACCGAAATCCTACAATATCCAAATGTGGACTTGTGTCTGAAACATGTTCATTTTTCAAATGCATACAATAAAAAAGCTCTATGCATTTGATGCTGAATTGAGCATGGGAAGCTGAGGCAAACGCTGCTGAACTCCAAGGTGGTGTTCAGAGAACCTTGGTGCTCACAAAAATCACACCATTCATACCATGTTGCCCATTTTATATCACACCAGATAGGCATGCAAAACAACTTTAGAATCTCCTCCAGAATTAAAATTTGGAATCTGTTCTTAAGCAACAAGTGGGGCTGGCTCCCAATCCGGTGCAGCTCAGCTATTTTGGGTGACAGCGCCCACCATGCTTGTCCATTGGCTATGCCGGCTGGGCTCATGGGATGTACAGTCCAAAACATCCACAGGTGCCTAGGCTGGGGAAGGAGCCAGGTGCAAGCAAAAAGACACCGGAGGCTGTGGAGCTGCAGAGCAACATACCTCTAAGCAGATGCTCAGCCCAGGAATTGCTTAGCTCTCAGAAACAGAGCCTTGTGCATCAATCTTTCCAGACACAAATCACAAATCTTGATCTCAGCAACCTAATTTAGGAAGGTGGTGGAGGTGGAGAAATTCTTTCAGGGATTGCTATAGTGAAACCATCAGGAATATGAAATTCACGCTGATTTCTTGAAAGTCTCCCTGGAGATCCTGCTCTGCCTTTTGCCTTGCATTTGACTTGCATTGCTGGCACAAGACAATTCAAATGGGGACGCATTAAATATCAAATTCATTAAAAAGGGAGGCTCTTTAAACAGTTATTATCAGACCAAACACCCCCAGATCTACTGAATTCAGTGGGAAGCCTCCTTCTTAACTAGCATTAAATTCTCCCTGTGAAATTTGAAAAGGAGATTACCTTAAGGAATGACACCTCTCTGCTGCCTACCTATTATCAGTTGATCCCTTCATGGCATGTAAATGCCACTGTTTCAGAGGCTGGGCAAAAGTGTGTCTGAAACATGGCAAAAAGGGCCAACATTTCAAGCAATAGCAAAATATATGTTCCCGGTTTAGTGTCACTCCGTGCATGTGCGGTCCCATGCATGCCTAATCATGGTGCTTAATGGGGTTATTGGAACATATGTGTGCACCTGGAAGCACATCCCGTATAATTCAGAGGGTCCCCTGGGAAGATGCACATAGGAACAAGCTGCATATGTCTAATGAGAAGGAAGAACGGAAGAAACGCTAATCTGGGACTCCCACTAGCCCAGCATTCTGCCTGCACAGGGCACAACGCACTGCAGACAGGATCCTGCACAAACAGCCCTCCCCCCGCCCACTTTTCCCAGCATCTGGTGCACATAGACATTCCTGCTGTACCCAGGGCTATACAAGTAGCTTGGCAAAGGAGCGATGGGTTTATAAGGGGACACCAAGGGAGGAAGATCTTTTGTAAGCCTTGACAACGCGACGTGCTTCCAATTCCTCTATCGACATTATCTGGATCTGCCATTCAAAGCTAAAGTTCCAGCCTCGTGTAGTTCAACACAGCCTGTCTACTTGCCACTGCTAAACTTCCTTTGCCCCTCACTGCTCCTTCCCCCAGAAGGCTTTCCCCCAAAATCGGGCTGCTCAGACACAGCTTTCCCAAAGAACTTACCTGGGATTGAGGAGGTTTCTTCGTAAGTCCAAACGAGGAAGAGGAAGCCCACGATGAGCAGGAGGGGCACGGTGGCTGCAGGCATTGTGTCGGACACCACGCGGGAGATGTTGTACTGCACCGGGTTCAAGGTTTCCATGATCATCTCGTCCAAGTCAGTCTAGAGGGCTGCAGCTGGAAAGGAGAAGGCTGAAGTGTGGAAAGGTCCGGCACCTCTGCAGAGCTCCAGCCTGAGCGAGCAGCCCCTTCTGTTGGTCCCACAAGCTGAGAATGCCTGTTCTACTATTCGCTTTGTTTTATAACGAGGTTGGAGGCTGAGATTAGACAACCCGAGTGACAAGTCAAAACAAGAGCAGAGAAGATACCCTTTTTTGCCCTCCCAAACAAAGCAATTGCTGACCTTGGTATCGAGCTCAGGTTGCTTATGGCTGATAAGGTTACTATCTCTCCTGCTATCCTTGAGTAGTCAATCAGGATGCAGACCTGAGGCCTGGAGCCAAATTTCTAATCAAGGCAAAAGAAATTACTACTCTTGGCTGTGGGGAGAGGGCCCCGCATTCTTTCATTCACGTTACCTTCCAACATCTGCTGCGAGGGTTTAGGAACGTCCTGGGATACTTGAGTGCATTGGAAGGGAGCAAGAACAGCAAAGCTGTGCCATGATTCAGGAGGATGTGCTGCTGTGCTAATCCATGGATTGTGGAAAGTGCTCCTGGTCACTGGCTGGACAGCAGAGGGAAGGGCTGGCTCAGGTCCTGAGTCTGCTCCCACCTGCAAAGTTCTGCTCAGAGGAGGCTTCCACCGGGATCTCCCCCCGTCCTCCTGGGGATGCTGGGGACTGGAGGTGGTACCCCTTCATGGAGAACATGTGTAGTACAGTACTGCAGAATTATGGGTCCTCTATTGCTGCTTCAGTCTCGAACACATTTAGTGCAAATGCATGCATAGCATCTAGATACATGCATAACGTATATACTCATAGCATCCTATATATGCATAGCATCTTGAACCACCTGTGCTTAGGATAGTAGGCGAGGTGAGAAAATGAGAAATCACACTGTACACAGTTTCTGACCATAAATAATGCCAAAGCCAACACGTTCAGGGGGGTTGAACCTCTTTCTTTCCTCTCAGGTGGCTGTCCAGCTGCATCCTGAATGCCTCTAGTGTGGGAGAGCCCACAATCTCTCTAGCTTATTGGTTCCATTGTCCTACTGCTATAACAGTACCTGTAACCTGAGCCCATTATTCTGTGTCTTGCACCCCGAAGTGACTGAGATCCTGCCCTGCCTCTTTGTAAGAGTACTTACTAAGTACTTGTACAGTGCTATCACATCTCCCTGCATATCCAGTTCTTTCAGTCTCTTAGCATGAGGCTTTGTTTCCAGATTGAATCTTCTTTCTGCCTTCCAGGGTACAGGCTATCCCACCCAGTTTTGTGTCATCTGCATATCTGATAAGCATTCCTTGCACTTCCTCATCCAAATCATTTTGCTTCCTTTAGAATCAAGATTTCAAGTATGACAGAGTTCCCAGAGTTCTCCCAGAGTTCATGTAGCTTTGTCCACCAGGTCATCTCATCCCTGTTGGTTAGTCTCATGTCAAGGATAGCTGATTTTGCATTCCTTCCTCCACTTTCTGCTGGAGGAAGTTGTCAGCAACACATTTTAGGAATCTCTTGGAGGGTCTGTCTCGGGCAGAATTTGTCTCCCCACAGACATCAGGGAAAATGAAGTCCCCCATGGCGACAACAACAACAGTATGCTTCCTGGCAATTTGCTTTTCAAACATTTCATCTTCATCTTCTCCTTGACTGGGTGGTTGGTAATAGGCTCCAACCTGCGCTCCTTTTATTCATTGCTCCATTTATATTAATGCAGAGGCTCTGAATGGGGCCACTAAGCTCATCCCCCTGTAGGACTGTGCAGACATATGTGTCTTTGACGTACAGCGTGACTCCCCTGCCCTTTCTGTGCCTTCTTGAACAGCTCATATCCTTCCCTTGTTCCAATTCCAATCGTGGGAGTCTCCCACCAAGTTTCAGTTATACCTACCAGGTTTCATTAGCCCTGCTGCATTGAGAGCTCAGGTTAATGGCGTGTTTCCCATACTCCAGGGATTAGCATATAGACAGTGAAAACCACGTGCCTTATGCTCTTAGCTTTCTGCTTACGTTTTTTGGAATACCAATATTGGGCACTGTTTGAGCTGCTCTCTCTGTTGTGGTGCACAAACCTTTGTCTGTTCTTACATCCAGGATTACTTCCCCCTCCCCTGTAGGATTCAGTTTAAAGCCCTCCTGATAAACTTCTTCCAGCTGTGGCCAAACACCTTCTTTCCAGTCCTTGCAAGGTGCAACACGTGCCTTGCCAATAAGAACTTGTTGCTGTGCCGTTAAGTCATTTCTGACTTCTTGTTTCCGAAGACCCGATGGCCCCTTCTAACTCCACCATTCTATGATTCATTTGTTTAAAAATATCTGGATGCCCACTGATTTTGAACTCCTTCAACTGGAATACGTTTATCTTTTGGCATTTGCCAACTCTTCACATTGTACACTATGGTTCTTTTTTTAAAGTGCAGCAAAGTCCAAATATCACAGGATGTGTGCACAGAAATATCGACATTAGTGAAAAATGCATACCAAAATGTATGATTTGAGGAGAAATGGCTGGCAAAAATGCATGTTTTAGGGCAAATTGTGTATATTAGGAGTTACATGTATGAGAATGCAAACAATTTGTGTGTGTGTTTAAATGTTACAAACTAATGTGGGAATGGAACAAAACAAACTTACAACTGATGGAATCATCTACCCCTACTTGGGAGTAAGCCATATGGATCTCTGTGCGACTACGTTTCAGCAGATATGTAGGGATTCCATGGTCAAGTTTTTTCCTCCAATGACTGTATATGTAGAAACAATTTGCAATATTTAATGATTCAAAAGCACTTCATATATATTATATTATTATTTTATTTGTACCCCATCTTTCCTCCAAATAGGTCAAAATGCTGTGCATGATTCTCTCCCCTCCCATTTTCCTTCACAAGGAACTTGCCACATGGGTTAGGATGAAAAATAGTAACTGGCCGAAACCGAGTCAGGGAGCGTTATATTTGAGTGCAATTTGAATGCAAAGCTCACTGGTTTTTGTCTGCCTCTCTGGCCTCCAAGCCATATTGAATCTCGTTCTTACATCAGCCTTCCAAGGTAGGTCAGTGTTCTGGAGAAATGGGGCCAAGGAGAACATCTAGGCTAAAATCACCAGCAAATTGGTGGCCAAAGTGAGATTTGTCTGGGGGGGGGGGCTTTTTAGCAATTACCAAACATTAACACCTAGTTAAGTTACTCTCACTGTTCCTTTGCTGTCTAAAGTCTGACAATAATGCTGAGATATTGCTTCTTCGTGAATGCCAGGTAGATACTCTCATATTGAGGAAGAATTGTGGGAGTTGAAGGAGATGTTTTAAACTTAGGGAGAGTCCATTTAGCCTGTAAGTCTCTGTGAAAATTACATTGCAGGACAAAGTGTTCTAGGTTTTTGATGTCAGAATATGAAGATGGAAGACCTCTGTCTCTGCAGTTAATAATTTAGCTAAATTTGAACATAGAGAAAGGTACATTCTGAAACCCTTTAGCTCATATTACATACTCAAACCAAGTTCTCAGTGCTAAAAGAACTTGGATTTTGTTTTAACCAGGGAAACATTTGGCCTGCTTCCCATTAGCTCTATCTTTCTGTGCTGCAGTGGATGAGATAGCAATGCATCCTGGGTAGCAAGCCGTGTTAGTTGTTCGTTTATGATCCTGACTTGTTTGGGTGCAATTAAACTAGAAACTTGGGTTTGGTCATCAGTGCCGTTCGAGGTGTTTGAAGGCCCGGGAGCATGTCAACTGCAATGGTCCCCCTCCTCAGCCTACCTTTTCAGCACCATGGTCACCAGCTCCTCTTGCTCCGCCTCCTCATCCTTGTGACCACTTCCTTCCATGATAGGCAGAGAGCCAGGGAGCAAGAGGGCGATGGCATCTGCTGCTCTTCCAACTCAACACCACTGTGGTCCAAGCCAGAATAAGATGCAGGTAAACAGGGAGGTTGCAAGAGCAAGTCCAGAGGCTCTTGGTGGGATCTTGCTGCAGCACAGGACTTGGGTTAGCGCCCAACTATACCTACGCTTGAAGTGGTCCTCTCAGGTCTCATGAAGCTCTGCCTCTCTGGTGATGCAGGAGCAAAGGGGTGCCTATCCACATTCTGATTTGGGGAGACACAATTCATGGCTTAGGGAGCTTCCCCCAACCCTGTCACTTTCCGATGTGTTGGACCCCAGCCAGCATGGCCCTTGGCTGGCTTATAGGGATGGATGAACAGGGACAAAGATCAACCATTTGATGACCAGCAGTTGACTGTGAGACCTGCCTCCTCCTTGGGAAGCATCGTCTTTGAGGGTTGGGGGGGAATGGACTTGGTCATGTGAATCAGCCCTTCACCCTTGTGCAGGGATTAATCTTCTGCTGCTCCAGATAAAACTCTCCAGATATGCCAGTGCCCACAGCAGCCACCCTGTGAGATATCAGTATCTCGTTCCTTGTATGATCCCCCTGCTTAGAAAACAGAGGGTGTTCTCCAGGCTAGAGCAACTACTGCAAGGAGCCAAGTCAGGCACGGGCGCCTGGAACTTTACTCTCTCTGTGATGCATCCATCCAGTGCGAGGAGCAGGCAGCTCACGGCTGCAGCGGATTGCCTGTTTAGAACCATACTACCCCCGCTCCTTCTCTCTCTCATTCTTGCACTATTTTCTCCATGAAGAAACCGCAGGGAATATCCTATCCAGTTCCAGACCCAGACCTGCTCCGCTTTAGCAAGTCTGTTGCATGGCGTTCCTCTTTGCAAAAGACTTTGCATTTTCAAATGATGCATGGCCCCCCTCGATGTTTCTTACTGTGGAGGAGACTGGTGAAAAGGGCTATTGCTTGGTGGTAGAGCATGTGTTTTGCATGCAAGCAGGTTCCACTCTCCCACATCCCCAGTATAAACTGGGAAAAGCACTGCCTGAAACCATGGCTTACTGCCACCAGTCAGTGATGGAAGTGTGCACACGAGATTCAGGGGTGTGTTAAGAAAAAGGCACTTGAAGACACCCACAAACCTTCATGTGGAAAACACTGCAAAAGTCACAGTCTGATACAGAGATAAGTTGGAGAGGGTTTCGAGGGAAGCAGAGAACTTTGGTAAGCTTGAGTTTTCCTGAGCTGCAGATCCTGAAGGTAGCTGACTCCTACCTGTTCAAAGTATTTGGCCATTCAACAAGTATTGTATGCTCTGGTTGGCAGCAGCTATCAAAGATGCCAGCACAGATGGACTGTCCCATGACTCTGTCTCAGGGGTGGGCCCTGTGCCATCCTGTGGAGTTTTTGCAAAATGGAAGAGAAGATATTCTCAGGGTCCTGAAATCCTTCCCTCCACCCTTTTATTATTCCAAACTTGCTTTGGAATGGACTTTACTTCCTCAGGGCCCCTCTTTTCCCTTGGTGTTTTAAAACAGAGGAAGCATTGGAAATGTTCTTTGCAGCATATTGAGAAAAGATACATGGCTCCTAAGTAAGCAAAGACCTTCCTGAATTGCATTGGACATCATAAAAAGTTTTTTTTTTTCAATGAGCAAAACTTCCATTTTGGCACATGTAGCTGCTTTCTTCTCTGCTGTTTCCACTGATTGCTTGACCAGCGTCGAGCAATACTATCCAGCTAGGTGTGCAAGCAGATGGAAAACTCGATTGATCAGAGCTGTTTTTTCAGCCTTAGCCAACATAGCCGATGGTGAAGGATTGTGGAAGTTGGAGGCCAAAAGCACCCTGAGGTACACACATAATTTCCCCCCTGTGTACTTGGAACTCAGTGTGAAAAAAATGAGCTATACCGTGTAAGATTACGGCAATGGACACACTGGCAGAAAAACATTGCTGATGAAATGGTTAATCCATTTAATAACTGGACACCAACACTGGACAGTTGTTATTCTTTTAAGTCTGCTGTTTTTTTCAGCTTTTGTAGTTACTCTTGACTAGATAGCAAAGATGGATGGAGTAGGGTTAACAAAGCAAGTTTTTGCATGACAACAAAAACATTTTACATCTGACTCAGCACATGCTTTGGGCTTTTAGGGTCAGCCCTTCCCATATTTTCATTAATGAATAACAAGAATAACCACTAAGACTAATCAGAAACAAAAGGCAGCCCCAGAAGAACAATTAGATGAATAATGAAAATTATAGCAGTAGCAGCAGACAGACAGACAGACAGACAGCCTCTCTGTAAGCCTGTAATATGTTCAGCAGAGTTGAATGGGCCTGTTGGATGTTGCCCAGAAAAAAAAAAAAAGTAATGCAGAGAGTGAGTGTTAGGGTTCCGGTTCTGGCAGCCTGACTCCAGCAGGTGGGCAGTCCAGACCCATTGGGTTTCAATACCCTACTCCTTAATGTGTTATAGTCAGAACTATTGCTTTGATATCACCAGGGCTATTTGATGTAGCTACAGCTATATTGAATTAAAATCCTTACTTGGGAGAGTGCCATTCCAAACAAATGGGTTTTTCTGCTCATTTAAGGACCTACCAGAATCATTTTACCAGAAAGTAAGATCTGATTTATTGTTTCTTCCCTGGACACCATCCAACAGGGCCATTCCTTTTGCCCTGGTTAAACTGGGCTTAGGGTGCGCAAGGGCTCATTGGCACAGGTGTCCTGAGAACTTCGATGGGCCACCTGAGCTGTTCCTGTCCTTCCTGGCTCAAAGGGAGCTGTGCCCAAAGGCCTTTCTTGATGAGCAGGCCGGGCTGGGGCCCAGAATCTGTCTCCTGATGGGGTGTGCAGCCATGTGGGCAACTCCATACCTGTTGCAGTCCAGCCTGCTGCTCCTGGATCTCAATGGATTCGTAACAGAGATAAGTCCAGTCTAGGAAGCTTTCAGGAAACAGAGCCTGCGAAACGATGAAATCAGGCATTTTCCCCCGGAAGATATACCAGCTCATGTCCTGAGAATGCATTCGGCCTGCTGGGTGTCACAAGACTTGAACTGGGATGAAGCAGCTCTGGGGGATGATGGTGGGAACCTGGAAAGCCACTGGGTGTCTGTTCAGCAAACCCATCTGGAATGTGTGTGCCAGGCCTTAGCCCTAGTTCTGGAGGGACTGCAGTGGTGAGCAGAGAAAGCTGCTGCAGTTAGGAAAAACCTGTCTCAGGTGGACTCCTGAGGAAAAGAACCATCAGCTTGGGGTTGGGAGAAGAAACCAGGGGAGCTTAACTCCCTCTCTTCCAAATCTGATATTTTTGGTTTCTTTCCTGACGATGAGCCGTTGCTAAACACTAATAATCTGATCAGGGTGTTTCATGAGTCTTGTGAATTACCACAGTGTTATATGGTTGCATTCTGAAGTATGGTGTTCTGCCTGAAAAAATTCCAGGGATATTATTATGTTTGAGCATTCACTATTTTGAACTTCTCAAAGTGCAGTGTATCAATTTCATACGAATGCTCTTTGGAGAGGGCATGTATATTCAAACATATTCAAGCATTGGGTTTCCCCATTCTTTTATCCGTGATGTTTGTTCTTCGTCACAGGAGAAAAAAGCCAATTTCTACTGCCCTCTCATTCCTTTAGGAATGTAGCAGCAGAGGATGCTGGTATTTGATGCGTAATACTCAACCCCCCCTCCCCATTTTAAATCCCCTTTTGCAAAAGCAGATAAATGCATGTTTTGTATGGCAGTGAAGCAGAAGGGTTACTTGCTGCTGGTTTGGTGTGTCTCTGGTGACTGTGTGTTGCAGGCAACTCTGTTGTTGGAGGTAATGTAAATAAATCCCAAATTCAAGCCAAAAGATCTCATGCGCCCACAGTGTAAAGGTAAGTTGGGGTGAGTGCGTGGTGGGACTGAGAATAAAGTGGCAGGACAAAACTCGGGATCGGAAAGACGTGCGGGGCTACATTTCCGAGCACAAGCCTTTCGTAGGCAGTTCTTCAGAATATTCAGCCTGTGGAGTCCAAGCTGCGTGCAAAGCAGTCGCCTCTGTGACCCCACTCCCTGAAGCTCCCCTGCCAACTCTCTCACGGGGGGACGGGGGACCCCGGGGAACTGGCTTCTCCCATGGCCTGCAGCCCGGCCATATGCTTTGGATACGCCACGTCTTGGCTCCTGCTTGAATCCTGGGTCTACACATTCTGTCACATTTACAGAAACTGTTGCATAAATGGGCTTTTTCCACCAGATGGGAAAGGAATCCGTTGGGTATCTCCTCTCCCAGCCTTCTTCCTTCCCAGTTCCTCCCTTTTGCCACTGGAATGTATCCCTGGCTGGATCCTGTCCTAGTACCACTTGTTTGTCTTTCAAGAGCCGTTAGCCCCGTGGCATCACGAAAATCCACCGGAAGACTCACCTGGCGCAAACCGTCTTGTTGTCTTTTCCAGTATCAGGCCAATTCCTCCATTTTATTTGTCCAAGCCTCCTGTTCGAATGTGAGCGGGCTAGTTAACTGTGGTTCCTCCCTGCTCTGCGCGCTCTCTCTCTCTTTTTAAATGCTGCTGCTGCTGTTTGATGGTTATTTTTATTGTGATTTTTGTATGAATATTTTCCATCTATTCTTCAGTGCCACCCAAACTGTTAAAAAACAGCCTAACCACATTTTAAAGAGAAGAAATAAATCATGTGCAAACAAGCCTTTCATTTGTACTTTGTAGTCTAGTTCTTTCCATCCTTCTTTCTTCTTCCCCTCTTTTCTTGCAACTGTTTCCTTCGCTTCCTGCCCGTCTGTACTACCAATATGCAGAGAGAGGTGCTTCTGACCACAGATATGGGTGAACACTCACTTATTTAATTTTATTGCTATCTTTTACTGCCAGGAATGGATAGGGATGGTTTTAATGGAAGCAAAAGCTGTTCAGACCAAACCAAACAATTTAAAGAGCGATCAAATACTTTAAAGAAAACTCCTATGATATTATTTATTTACTTGTTGCATTTATATGACAACCTTTCCTTCCAGGAGCCCGAGGCAGTGAACACGATCCTCCTTCTCCTCGTTTTATCTTCACAACACCCACCCTGCGAGGTAGATTAAGCTGAAAGTCACATCCTGCAAGCGAAGTCTCTCACTGAGCTTCAGAGCAATCCAGGCAATGCAAGTTGCACTGAGATTCCTTTGAAATCGGTACGGACACTTAGTCATGCTTAAGGCATGAATGGTCAGGAGGTCAAGCCACTTTCAGTGAGATGTATGTGCAATTAACTTGGCATTTGAAGTGCTCTGGATATTTGGGAACACAAACCGAACATCGCTGTATGATGAGGCTTGTGCATTTGTCTGCCTATGTTCTGGTTTTGATAGATCTTCTCAACACCACACCATAATATTACTTTTGAAAATGATGGGCCAGCGATGGACCCTTTGAAGCAAGGATATTTTTGTGTGGTGGGATACACACCAACACAATTTCCCAAATCAGAAATGGATCCAAAATAGGAACAAGTATTCATGGAATGAGAAGATGGGAACTACCCATAGTTAATTAGGATAACTAGAAAAGGAGGGTCAGATTAAATGACATACTAGTTTATAACAATATCTGCTTTTTTAATGTAATATTATGCTCTAGGTGGGGTGTTTTTCATCAAGCACCCCAGTGTATGGGGAGAGGAAGTTTAACAGGATGGCAGCTCATGATTGACAGGCAAATGGTCAAGGATCATCCAATTGGGCTGAATGAATTCAAATCTCCAGGGAACAATGAATTCCATTCTGGAGTTATAAAATTGCTGGTGGAAGGACTCTCGGAACCACTGTCTATTATCTGTAAGAAATCATGGAGGGGAAGTGCCAGGTGACTGGAGAAGGGCTAATGTTCTCCCCATCTTCCAGAAAAAAAGAAGAACCTGGGAACTACAGACTGTTTATTTATTTATTTATTTAGAATTTTTGTATGCCGTCCCATTCGCATGAGCCTCCGGACAGCTTGCATACTAGTCAGTCTGACACCAATCGCTAGGAAAAGTTTGGAGTAGATTATAAAGCAATCAGTCTTCAAACATCTTGAAAAGAATGGAGTGATTACTGGAAGCCAACATGGATTTTTCAAGAGATCCTGCCAGACTGGTCTGTCTCCTATTTTGATAGGGTAACCTCCCTGGAATGTTGTCCATGGGTCGGACACAACTTTGCGACTAACAACAAAACCTCCCTGGTGAACTATGGGGATGCTATGGACACAATCTGTCTTGCCTTCAACAAAGCTTTTGACAAAGTGCCCCACAATCTCCTGATTTGCAAACTAGCTAAAAATGTCCTAGATGGAACAACAACTACAGAACTGGATTGGAAGAGTGCTCATCGATGGCACCTTCTCAAACTGGGGAGAGGTAACAAGCTCAGTCCTGGGCCCAGCCCTCTTCAACATTTTTATCAATGAGTTGGATGAGGAAATGCAGGGAATGCTTATCAGATTTGCAGATAACACAAAACTGGGAGGGCGAGCTAATCCCCAGAGGCCAGAAAGAAGAAGATTCAAGATGATCTTGATAGTTTGGAGCTCTGGGCTAAAAACAACAGAATGAAATTCAGTTGGGACAAATGCCAAGTTCTGCACATGGGGAATCAAATGAACCATTATGAGATGGGGAATACTTAACAATATTGCAAGTGAGAAGGATCCTGAAACTGTTGTAGATCACAAGCTGAATAAGAGTCCACAATGTGATGTGGCTGCTAAAAGGGCAAATGCTGTTTTAGGCTGCGTTAATAGAAGCACCACTTCCAAATTCCATGAAGTACTAGAATTAATTAATAGAATTGATTACTAGAAGTACCAGGTAACAAATCACATGAAGTCCTAGTTCCCCTTTACTCAGCACTGGTTTGCCCTCATCTGGAGTGCTGTGTCCAGTTCTGGGCACCGCAGTTGAAGAAAGATGGGGGCAAGCTGGAAAGGGTTCTGAGGAGGGCAACAAGGATGGCCCAGGGACTGGAAACAAAGCCCTTTGGCAAAAGATTGAGAGAACTGAGCCTAAGATATTGTCATGGGTTTCCCTTGGAGCTGGGCTGGATCGCAGTTCTGCTCTTCAGCAAACGTCAGTTCAGGTCTGAAGGTCTGGTTTGTGTTGCTCCAGAAATAAGTATGAACGGGCAATAACTGGTACAGGATGGCTGCCTGCTTGCTGCAAATACGGGTGGGATGTGTGAGCCATCTGGAGTAAGTTACTCATCTGCTTCCCAAACTGGAGGGAAGGGGAAAGATTGGATTGTGGGGATGTAGGAGTATGGAAAAAGAAACCAAAGAGTGGCCACAGGTTTTAGAACAGTGAAACACAAAGATTCAGAGGACCATGGGCTGAATGGTGTGGTGGTGAACTGCATGCATCTGGCTGTGTGTATCCGCCTCTTAGGGTTCCATGAATCCAACAGTTTGGGCTTCTCAGACATTTGCATTTTTAAAATCTCAAGTCCTTCCTTCCTCCCTCCCTCCTCCCTCCCTCCTTTCCAGAAAATGGGGCTCTTTCTGTCCCATATATGAAAAAATTAGCCAAAAGAAAGAAGAATTAAATTGAAATTTTACCTATTAGCACTGGCCAAAGAATATTAGTATAAGTATGAGTAATTATCTGAATATAATGAAGATGAATAAAGATCTCTGGGCAGTTTACATCAATAGATATAATTATTCCCAGCCTCGAGAGGACGTGGCTGTCCCTGCTATGGAACTGCTGAAAATAAGGACCTTGTCAGAACCAAAAGCCCATCCTAATTCAGCACCACATAAATCACTGAACACAGAGAGCTCCAAAGCTAAATACAGCCTTGATTGAGAGATTCTTCCAGATTCACAGTTTTTAAAGTTCTTCAGTTGTTATCACTCCTGCATATATTTACACCCCTTGGGAAGTTCTGCAAATCAGTGGAATTCTCACCCAGGAATCTTACGTGGGGAAGCAAACGAGGTGGTTGGGCGAGGGCGAAGAGGGTGGTCATCATGGAAGGTCACCTTGCAGAGTTCCAAGCACTGGGGGAGGCAGCCTGTGTTTTATGATCAGAAAGTCTCTGGCTCAGTCTCTGGTATCTCCAGGAATGGGAGAGATTCCCATTGGAAACCTTGCATTGCTGCTGCCAGCCAGCATAGGTAAGACAGGACTGTGTTGGAGGCAGCAAAGAATTGGACTCAGTGTCTTTATGTTCCTAAACAGGAACCAACTATTACAGCTACACCTTCTCTCTTCTCCCAAAAGAAACCAAGCCTGAGAAAGGTGCCCCCACCCCCCAGGTGAAGTGGGGAGCATGCCATGAAGTGGGGAGCACGGCATGCTATTGCCATAACTTGCATCTCCTGAGCAAAGTCAGCGTTCCAAAAAGTCAGCAATATTGCAAGGGCAATGAGCTGCAAAACAGTCTCCCCAGACTTTTGGAATTTGGCTTTTGCCACTGTCTCTGAATTTCCAGCTATGGAAACAGAGCAACAAGCAAGCGAGTGAGTGAGTGAGCAAGTAAACAAGCGATGGGAACTGTGGCTCCCTGAAGCTGAGTGCATTTATTATAGCCCACACCTTCATAAAAGCTCAGACCATAATCACTTGATCGGTCACGTAAGAGCTTGGTTGCAATAGCTCGTCCTTAAGATGCCACAAGACTCTTTGCACTTGTATCTGAAAAGTTCTTTTGCTCTGACTACAAACAGATTATATTACACCATCACTTTCCACCACATGACAATTCCAACATAACGCAAGGGACTTGGAGTTGTAAAATAATCAGATTGGGGGAACAGACATCCTTTCCTTCGAAATAATAACTTTTGGCTCCATCCAATGGTTCTGGAGCTGCTTTAATTAGTTCCTGCCATATGAAACCAACTGCACTCGTTAGGGCAAGAAGGAAAAGACACTTCAGAGAAGCAAAACTCAGCTTCCCTTTGAAAGCAAAGAAGAGTAAATGTCATTGAGGAGGCTGATTGGGCAGTGGGTTCTGACAAACTGAGTAAGTCATTTTGCCTATTTTGCCCATAGCATAAAGCTAGGCCTTTGGGCTCCCTGGCTCTGTGAAGAGTTACCCATATAGTCACCTCTCAGTTTCAGCCATAGGCCATTTTTTTGCCTGGCAACTTTTAAAATTCTGCCACTTGTGCTCCTCTTGCAGAAACAGAATTCCCAAGCTCTTGCTTCATTAGCTCCTTTCAAAATTCCTTTTCTCACGAGCAATGAAAAACCATCCAGAAAGTTTCTTCTGTCTCACTGCTAAGGCACTGAATGCAAGTACTAATGAAGACGAGATCTAAGTTTGCCTTTGACAGGAGTCACCTCGTGGCTCAGGAATGCCATGCAGCCAAAAGTTACAGAAATAGTGTTTTTTTTTGCTGCACTTTTAGCTCAGAAAAATCTGAATCCAAAACAAGCTCAGAGCAAACTCTGAGAATGAGAGAGAGAGAGAGAGAGAGAGAGAGAGAATGAGAGAGAGAGAGAGAGAGAGAGGTGGAATACACTGAGATCAAGACAACCTAAAAGCATCTACAAAGAGCCTGACATTTTTTGCATACTGTCTTTTCATTCCACTGGACATATGACAAATATTAAAATAGAAAAGTTTTCTTAAAAGTTACCTGCTCCTTTTCTCAGTGCTTTAGTTTAGATTCTTACTCTGGAAGTCAGCTTCTTTGCTAATGATGTGGTCCTTTTAAAGATCAGAAAAGATTTCCTGGTGATCAGTCTTTATGTAGCATCTTCTTTTTTATGAAGGTACTCCTTGTTGCTAAGAGATTGGTTGCTAAGAGATTTTTTTTTCTTTTTCTGGTAGTGGTAGTAGTGGTAGGTCAGGGGGCTTTGTAGCCAAAAAGGGAACTTGTAATTTAACCTCCATAGCAGAATGTACCTAAGCCAAATATGCAGTGATAAAAGGAAAAAATAGAATCCAATTGAAAAGAAATCAACCTGTTCAAATGCTCAGAAGCAAGAGGATGCTGCAAGAGGAGATGTGATTGAGAACCATGGGTTGTTCTTAGATTGTGAAACACTCTGATGTTACACATTGTGACATGAGATAAATTCTAGAATTGGAAGATGCAATACTCAGATGGTTCCCACTGAAAGCAACAGCTCTGGCCACTCTGACCATGCTAATGGAAGGTGGTGCAGAGGCTGTGATGCTGTGGAGTGGCATGTATGAGTAGACATTACCTGGAGGAGAGAGGAGGAGGAGGACATGCAGGTGCTCTTGGGAAAAAGTGCAAGTGAGAGAGGGAAAAGTACTTTACTTACAGCAACTCACAAAGTGACAGAGGAGAAGCAGCTGTAGGGAGTGGGTTTCTTCCCAATCTCCTGCCCGGAAGAATGCTAAGAGCCGCTGGCCCAGAAATGCATCCTGGTCCCTATGAGAAGCCAAGGGTCTGTTGAACCTCAGGTGTGTCTGGGTGTCATGGACCAGGGCCCCAAACCCTCATCTGCAGAATATCCCGAGCACTAGTCATTCATTCATTCATTCATTCATTCATTCATTCATTCATTCATTCAAAGTCCATTACTAAAAGTCTCTGGATGGCTTTCAAAGGAGGAGGAAGGAGGAAGCTCCAGGGGGAATGGAAGAGGACTTGACCATGGAGAGGCACCTGGTATTTCCATCTCCCCAAGACTCAGTTCTCCAGAAGACTCCAAGGGGTCACCTCCCCAGCATCCAGACCAAGCTGTATTGCCATTCTCAGGCTCAGCTGATTTGGTCCCTGAGGGCAGCCATGGAGACTGCTACTCTCATGGCATGGAAGCCTAAGACAGAGAAAGCAGGCTGGGGTCCTTGAAAAGAGAAAGCCTCAGCATCCATGGAGGCAACTGAACTCTTACTGAAGGCCTAGACTCTGTGTTGGGCCAACTGCAGAAAAGATGGACTTGATGATTTCCATGGTACTCTTGGTGTTCCTGAAAACACCCAGCCCTCCAGAAACCCTGCAGTCTAGTCCCAACTGACCCTAAGCCCTTGCCAGAGTTTAGGCCAGTCAGAACATGCAGTACCAAACTGGACTTTAGCATCTCCAGAAGGCTACCCTGTTCCCCCCGACTCTACTTCATTCCATCAACTACCAAACGTTTGGTGCTTTCCTTGCCTTTGTGTTCCTTCCCATCTGAAAAAAGTGTGTCCTAAAGTTAAAGAAAAAGTTTAAAGCAAGAACTTTAAACTAAAATAGGCTGCCTCCACCTCTTTGCTCTGGGACAGATAATGCCCTTCTGAGATTAGGAAGGCAGGAGGGCCAAATCTGGTGAGTGGGCATGAAGTTCCTCGTCCCTGTTTCAGAGGCAGGCTGAGCAAGTTTGGGAGTGAACAAACAGCAGAGAGTTTATTTATTATATCCATACCCCATCTTTTTTCTTTTCAAGGAATCAAGGCAGCTTCCATCATCCTCCTCCTCCTCTCGGTCATTCTTCTCAACAATAACCCTGCAAGTTGGTTGGGCTGAGCGTCTGTGATTGGCCCCAACTCACTCTGGTAGCACTATGGTAGGAGAGTCCCCCAAAATGGAGGCACCACGCTTAAGGGCCTTCTCTGGACAGGCGCCATATGGGCCACAGGTCCATGAGGAGTCACCATACCTCACAGGATGCCCTAAGTCACCAGGCATGATGGAAAGGGGAAAGAGGGTCCCTGAATTATCCCAGCCCTGTGTTGTTTATATGCTCGTACCAAAATGTTCATCGTGGCCTGCTAGCGGATTGGCCACCAGTCCCTTGCATTTCCTGAAACCTTCACTGAACCACAAGCTTGCATTTCATGGCCATTTGTCCCCAGTTCTTGCAAATCCTTCCCCGGGTATCCGTCAACTGTATCCTGACCACTAATGCATGTGAAGATGTGGGTTCCAGCCCCAGAAAACAGATAAAAACAAAACCAGTCAGGTTGTCTTCAAGTGCCAAGTGCCACTCTTGCATCTTTCGTGAGGTTTTGTGGAATAGCGCTAAACGGAGCCGTCTTGCCATTATTTCTTCCCTGGCCCTTACCTTCTGGATCTACCCAGCAGGAACAGCTGACTGAAATCTTTTCCAAAAATAAACCGTGCAGCAGGTGTAAGAAAAACTGTTTAGTGGTACTGAATAAGTGTTTGTCTTGCATTCCTTCTGTCTGAGCTCTTCACTGACTTATCAAACGATTTTGAATCCCTTTGAATGGACCACACACAAAGTTAACACCAAAGAGGGTAAGCAACATACAAACGTGTGTGTGTGCTTGCACACGCGCATGCCCCTGCATGGGTGTGAGTGTGTTTAATGAAATTTGATTTGGTACAGGTTTTTTTCATGCAAAAGAATCCCTGGAACGTTCAATAATAAAACCAGAATAACTGCCGTCATTGTTCACAACAAAGCTCCCTAGTTAAATACTAAAAATTCTTCAGGCTGTGGGCTCTTGAGTGAATTCACAAAGTTCTTTTTGATGCCGTTAGAAATGAGGTAGTTCTCTTCTGTATTTACAATGGACTGTTGTGGTGGAAAGATGCAAAACGCTTTGTATAATAGTAAGGAGACTACTTCTCTTTCTGCATAATACTTCTTGGTTCTTTACTGGAACACCTAAATAGAAGCCTGTTTTGATGCATGACTACCCTTGTTTCACGTCGCTTGCATTCCAGGCGAGGTGGAAAGTTCCTGGCCACCAGCACCTGACCAATTTCCTCCAAGGCACAGAATGCTGTAAACATAAAAGTAATTTTTGCAAGATCTGCTTACTTACAGATATATGCGCTGAGAATGGAGGAGCAAGAAAGCTTCTGGGCAGATGTGCCCATCCTCAGAATAGCAGCAATGGTTGCTTCAAAAACAGACTGCCTACACTGGGAAAATGTTCCAATCAATGCTGCATTGTCTGGCCACTGCTTCTCTTCATCTAAATAGAGGAGGGGTGCCATGCTTGGTGGGTGCTACCTATCAAACACCATTGTGCAAGCAAAAAGAGTAGTACCCTTCTCCTTCTCTTCCTCCTCCTCCTCTCCTCCTCCTCCTCTTCGCCTTCTCTCCTCCTCCTCCTCTTCTCTTTTCTTCTCCTCCTCCTCCTTCCAGCTATTAGCACCTTTATTTTTGATGATGCAAAAGATCAAGGCCATGTCACTTGATGGCAATAAGAGTGCCTCTGGCACCCTACCATGAATTCTTCTATATTTTTCCATCAGTTTCCTGCTATCAACTAATAATGTATTTGAATACGCACCGTCATAGTTCTCGCTGCACCATGCTTTAAACAGGCCATCTGTCTTGCTCCGTTTTAACTATAGTCAAACCTGCTCATTGGCTTTCTGTTCCTCTAAGATGTTATCACAAGGAAGACTGAGAGAGATGGGTCTTTTCAGCCTTGAGAGGAGGAGACTCAGAGGGGATCTGTTAGCAACATACAGGTACATGAGGGGGTGCCATGCAGAGCTGGGTCACGACCTTTTACCCCCTGCAGTGGAGGGCAGGATGTGTTCCAGGGAACCAAGATTTAGGGTGGATGCCAGGAAGTACTTCCTGATGGTTAGGACCACTAGAGTATGGAATAGGCTTCCACAGGAGGTGGTTGAAGCCCCAATGGTGAGGGTGTTTAAGGATAGGCTGGACATGCCCATGGTAGGCATGTCATGAGTGGAGCCGGCTGGAGCCAGGGGTCAGACTAGATGGCTCAGGAGGCCCCTTCTGACTCACTCTGTTTCTATGTTTCTATGTATTTCCACTCTGAACCTGTCTCTACTGGAGTTTGCAGTCTTTTTTACCATCAGGGAAAAATTATTGATGCCCCTGAGCTGCTGATCTTCAGTTTGAATATGTAAATTGCACTTTCTTTGCCTTGTCTTCCATTTCTTCAAAGTTGTTCCACATGTTATGAATAAAAGTGGAGAGGGAAGAAAGCCAAAATCAAGGCCTTGATTTTGCAAGAGTTTGTTGACACAGTCAAATCTGTGAAGAGTCCTGTACCAAAATACTGCCATAAAAGATACTTTGGAAGTTTTCAGTACTTCTCCCCTCCCAGCCCCTAACTAAGGAGTTTGCTTCTGATTTAGCCACAACTTTCTCTTTGGAATCACTGACAATCTATATTAAGTCTTCCAAAATATAGTCAAAATACATGCCAAAAGTTAGTCTGACATCTTCTCTACAGGATCACCTTATGTGTGACAACTTTTTCAAAGATATCTTTGCCATTTTCCTTTTTTGTCCTTTTTGGAATAATGATTCATTTTTGGTCTCAAAGTGTTTTTCATCAGTGGGTAGATCCTGAAAAGAAAGCATATAAAGCATCAAGAAATTTGAACTGCATCGCTTTTTAATGGCTTAACTTCCATATTGCTTTGCTCAGCTATGCTCAGGAAATGACCTGTGCAATGTACAAGCACAGCATTGCTGTTCGTATTTTTAATGCAAGCTTGCAGACCCAGCTTCGATCATTCATATTCCTTGCATTCTTTTATCCCTGACCCTGGAAATTCAATACCATAGTTCCGAAGATAGTGGAAGACAGTTTCATAGATGCTTTCTCCAATGTGTCTTGTCAATTGGCACAAAGCAATAGCTTTGCCCCTTCATCTCTCCATTTAAACAGTACCGATAAACAATGTAGGACTGATGTGTATAAGAAAATCTTCTGCAAAAGGTTATGCTGACTACACACCTTTACCATTTTAAATCCACACCAGTCTATACTATATATAATAGAGCAAAGATTCCAATTTTTAGGCTATAAGATTAATAAGGAAACAAAAATTGTTCTAAACTTTGCAACAAAACAGGAAGAGGAAAGTATAAAAAAGATTTCAGGATTCAAAATAACCTCAAAGCCGGTTAAGTATTTAGGGATAAATGTAACAGGACATAATGATACACTAGTTCAAGATAATTATCAAGTAACATAGATGAAGATCCAAAAAGATCTACAAAATGGACTAAACTAAAAATACCATAGTTGGGAAGTATTTCCATTGCCTAAATTGAATTTTGTATTTCAGATGATACCAAGAGTGGCAAAGACAACTAAATACCTTTATTTGGAATGGGGAAAAGCTGAGGTTTAGATTTAAAATCCTTCAGGAGAAAAAGGAGAGAGGCCTTCAGGACCTAATTGAAAGCTATACTTCTATGCAGCTCACCTGGTTTGGATTGCAGATTGCATCATAATGCTAATGTTAGTGAAGTTAGAAATAGTAGATCTTGAAGATGGAATACACCACCTCTTATGGGTTAAGAGTCAGTTAGTAGGGTCTTGATATCAAATAATAATCATGCATTAAGAGATGGCCTTATAAAAATTTGGTATTCCATGAGAAAAAAATAGTCCTTCAATCTCTGATGTCTCTGCTTGAACCATATGGAAAATACTTAAGGAAAAATAATGATTTTACAATTTACGGGAATATGATTGACCAACAAGGATGAGTCAAATCTTGGCAACAACTAAAACTTGAAGGAAAAATATACGATGTTGTTTATTTTTTAAAAAGATCACCAACTGGTTTCAAGGTTGAAAGGGGAAATATAATCAGGGAAAGGTACTGTAAGATTTGACAAATTTTTGAAAAGTTGATTGCACAATGAAATGGTCATTTATTAGGAAGACTTTACAAACAGCTACAATAGCAGGACACTGAAAATCAACAAGACAAGAAATGTACGACAATTTGGAAGCAAAATCTTGGAGAAGAAATATCACCTTGTCAATGGGAAGCTTTATGGAAGAAAGACATTAAATTCACAGCTAGCCAAGCACTAAGAAAAAATTGGTATAAGATGTTTTATTGGTGGCATATCCAAAAGATATAGAAAAAGTAGATAACAGCTATAATGTAAAATGTTGGAAATGTAACAGGGTGGAGGGGACTAATTATGTAAACAGAAGACCAATTGAAGAATTTAATGACAAACGGGGATTCTATTATACCCAGTTACAATTAATAGGATATGAAGGAAGCTCTTTACAGAGTAGTTGATTTATGATTGGTTTGAAGTTGCTGAAAAATTTGTCAGTATATAGAATAATAATTTCCTTTTTTCTGAACTTCCATAGAGTACTGAATGATAGAAAGATAAATATTTTTGATCTGAAATTTGTGGGCTTGAATGTTTTGGTTATAATTACTTGGCAATTTTATTTGATTTTACATTTCTATATATAGTATATAGTATACGACACACATATAAACAAAATTATACACACACACCCTTCTTTTTTCTGTATTCTATTTATGTCAAGAAAATAATACAAATAATATTAAAAATGTGTGGTGAAGAATCAACAATAAGAGATTGCCTCTCTTCTGTCCTGAATACATGCAAACTCCATTCCCCATCACCACATCCCACATCTTTGAAAGAGATGTATAAAATATGACCCTTTCTTTTATGTCGGTATTTTCTCCAAGTGTTGCTCAAGAAAAGAATCCAATCTGGCAATGCATTCCAAGGGCATTCCCACTGGGAACTGATTCCAAAGTTTGGTTGCCAGTGTTGGAGGAGATATCCTCTCTGCATGAAAGGAAAAAGCAGCAGCAATACATGTCAGTATTTCTTTCCTGCTTGTGTTTTCTTCTCACATCTGGCTATCAAAATGTTTCTACACCACACCCTTCTTTAAAATTCAGGCTATTGGTGTGGAAGGGTGTTTTCATGATCCTTGATTTTTTCCTTCACATTTTTCTCTGATTTATGCTATTGGCTTCCATGAAGGCAGTTTTCGGCACTCCAGATGAGTGAAAAAGCTGCATCATCAGAAGCCGCTGTAATTCTCTGTTTTCGAATGCTTGCAAATATGTGAAGAATAAGATACTGATTTGCAATACTCTGGTGCTGAAGCTTCACGTTCCCATCTATATTCTGAAAATACACAGACTCTCTGCTAATGCAGAAAGTTTGCCTTTCCTTCAGGGAGTTCTGAAGGCCATTTTGCAGTCTCTCTGTTTGTGGAAGAAAAGGATGAGATGTTGTCCTGGAATGAAGCACCCAGGGATGCTCCTGGGTTTTGGAATTCATGAGTTCTGGTCCACTGGGACCTAACCGTCTTGAGTGGGTGGCTGTGGCAAGCTGGGGGCTGCCATCCACCCTGCCTGCATCTCGCTCACGCCGTCATGACAAAGCGACACTGCCTCCAGGAGTCTCTGTTCTGTGACTTTTTCCTCCATGTGTGGGGCACTCCTCTTTCGTGAGACCAGAGACAATTACTTTCTGTGCCCCTTCTTTAAAAAGACCCTACTGATAAACAAGCCTTGCCTTGCTCCTCAAGACTGGCACAAATCATCCACAAAGGATCCTTTCCTTCGTTGCCAAGTTTCAGATCTATCAATTGTATAGTGCCTTTAAACCCCACCATTCTTCCTCTTTCAAAGAACCCAGGGCAGCTTGCAAGCTTTGTCCATGTCACAACAACCCTGTGAGGTAGGCTAGGCTGAGGGTCTTTGACTGGCCTGAAGTCCTCCAGGAAGCGCCATGGCTGAGGAGGGACCAGGCACACCCAAGACTCCAGTCCAGCTACCCTGACTCAAGCTGTTAACTCAAGGACACCTATTTTTCCAGTCTGAATCACGGACCCTACAGCTGAGTATAATAACTTTTATTTAGCCAACTCGCTTAAACTGGGGCCACATTAGGAGCATCCACTTAACCTTGCAACTAACCCCCCCGCCCCGAAATATAAAAGTGCGGAAACTTTTTGAAGACCTGTCATAGACAGACAGACAGACAGACTATGCGGAAGCATATAAATGCGATAGACAGACAGACAGACAGACAGACAGACAAAAATCCAGCTGACCTGGGAAGTGAATAGGATTGTCGGGTAGCCAACACTGCGCACACTGCACTAAAGCTCCCTTCTTTATGGAGTGAGCGAGGTGTGACCCCACCGTGGGAGGGTGGGCAGAGAGGCAGAATGGGACCACGGCAAGAGTGAAGGGGCTGGAGCACCACTGCTGCAAGGAAAGGTCCCTTTGGGTGCTTCCCAGATTGGGAAAGGAAAGGCAAATGAGGAGCATGCAAAGTTGGAAGAAAGCAAGGCGGATGGTGATGGAGTTGTAGAAAATCATACACAGACTCGGAAAAGTGAACCGGAAGGTTTTTTTTCCTCCTCTCACACAACATTCGATGCCAGAGAGTCATCCTGTCAAACTGCGAGCGGCCGAAGGTTCAGGGGAGATTAAAGGAGGTGCTCCTTAGCACTGTACATAATTCAAGAAGTGGTGCTGGTCCTCATCTTGGAGGCTTTACGGGGTATTAGGCGCAGTCATGGCAGCGAAGGCCACCGGTGGTCCTGACCGGTGGGCGGGATGCATTTTCAAAGGCAGGCCCTCTTGGCAGGTACTATGGCTGGGCCTCCAAGGGGACTCCCCGCACAGTCCCTTTCAATGAACCAGTTTTTGGAGTTTAGATCTCAACCAGGTTCGGGTGTTTTGAAAAATGAATGAGTCTTAATTGCCCGTTCAAGACAAAGCCACCCTGAAACACTTTGCATTACACCAAGGAACAAATTAAGCCTCTTCAAAGAATACTGGGCAATGTCAATTGATGAAAGCACCGAAAATTCTGTTTGAAAGCTGCAGCCCCAGCTCGCATCTCATAAAATTACCGTCCCTACAATCCGCTGGGAATAGGAGAATGATGCTGGCTCCAGCCCGGAGGACAGATATATTCTTACAATAACTTCTGATTGCTAGTTTGTGGGTTTATAACGGCACTTCTGCTCTCAGCTGTCTATTCTGGTAGGAGGATGAGCAGAGAGAGACAAAGCAACCTGTAACCTTTCTCTTCAATATGTAAGGGATGAAATCAGAATTGACATTTTATTACTTTCTGTTTTAAAAAAAAGAACAAGAAAGTGTTGTTCAGCGCAAGAGACATACTCCAGTGCCTCATTCGAAGAATAATGGAACTCCATCAGTGCAAGGAAAAGCAAATTGGGTGAAATTGACTTCTTTGATGTCTTTCTACCCTAAATCAAAGTTAAATGCTTCCTTTCAGGGGAGAAGTTAATATATCATTATGATATATTGAATCATTATGTGCTATCTTTTCACTCCGATGGACATCTAGGCCCATCTCCTACTGAGCTAACCGACCTGTGCCTTCAGACTGAAGGCAGGAGTTCCCATGACCAAACGCTCTGTAAAAACTTTGCCAGTGCATAAAAGATTACTGGACTTCTGCTTCTTAGCATCTTGTTTTCTACAATGGGGGAACTGGAGGCTATGTGTCCTACAGTAAAAGGGATAGTCCTCTTTCTGATAGGCTGCCAGGGGGGAGTCCTGCATGAAGGCATCTTCTGTCTGAAAGGGCTGCATTGTTTAAAGACAGAGAACATTGGGAGCAGAAGCAGGGCTTGCTCAGGAGCCATTAACACCTGCACAGCAAGGTGAGCAGAGGTAACCTGCCGTGATGTTCTGCCCTATGCTGAGATGCACCTTATTCTTACCAAAATCATAGTTCTTAGTGCTGAATTTTCATGGTCACCTATAAACTAGTCCATCCCAATTTGGGCAATGTTTCTTGATCTGTCTTTTCCTGTTTCAGTGATACAGAAGTGGTACCCTATGTGACATGGAAGCCCTGGGCAGAGGTTCTCCCCCGTGGATTTAAAGTATCATAACAATAAGAGTGGATATGCGTGGGAAATTTCCAAATGGGGATAGAGGAGAACTATGATTGGATCTCCTGGCATTTTCTTTTGAACTTTGAAAACACCCTTGTTCATCTATGTGGAATTAGGAACATAGAGAGCTTCTTTATACTGAGGCAATCCACTGGTCCTTTTAGCCCAGCGTGAACAAATGGCAAGGGTTTCAGGCAAGAGTTGTTCCAGCCCTAATTGGAAATACCAGGGATTGAACTTGAGACCTTCTCCACCCAAAGCAGGTTTCCTTTCATCAAGCTGAGGTCCCACTTTGTCTGTGATAATGCTTGGAAAGGTTTATTGCATGATGTGATGACACTACACTCAAACTCTGGGGCAGCTCTCCAAGAGCCAACTCCAAGAGAGGTGCAGAAAGTGACAAGGTGGAAGGCTTTCTTGGTGGTGGCCCCCAGTCTATGGAGTAGCCTTGCCATTGTGGCCTGGCTGGTGCCAAATCTGTCATCTTTTTGGTACCAAGTTAAGGTGGCCCTCTTTTCTGAGGTTTTTAAAGACTTGCTCAGCCACCCACGAGCTTGAGAGGGATCTCCTGGTGTTTTGTAGAGTCTCTTTCTCTCTCTTTTTCTCTTTCTCTCTTAATTCTTTGTTATTGCCAGTTTTTATTATCTGCTTTTAGCTGTTCTAAACTTTTGAATGGAGAAGACTCCTGAGAGTCCCTTGGACCGCAAGGTGATCAAACCGGTTAGTCCTAGAGGAGATCAACCCTGACTGCTCTTCAGAAGGCCAGATACTGAAGATGAAACTCAAATACTTTGGCCACCGAATGAGAAGGAACAACTCACAGGAGAAGTCCTTGATGCTGGGAATGATTGGTGGCAAAAGGAGAAGGGGACGACAGAGGTTGAGGTGGCTGGATGGGGTCAGTGGGGCAGTGGGTGTGGGCTTGGGTGGACTCCGGGGGATGGTGGAGGGCAGGAGAGCCTGGAAGAATGTTGTCCAAGGGGTCATGATGCATGACTTTGTGACTAACAACAAAAACAAAAATTTTGAATATTTTTCCTAATTATTTTATTATACTTTCATTATCTGTTTTTATGGACTGTGTAAACTGGCCAGAGAGCTTCAGCTGTGGGGAGGTATATAAATGAATGAAGAATGAAGGAAGCAAGAATGCAGGAAGGAGAGAATTCTGCATTCCTGCAAGCAGCAGTCTAAGCTCTATTTTACCAGTGGTCCAGGCACAGCAGGTAGAGTGTTAGACTAAGATTAAGTTGGCGTGGGTTCATATTTCTCACTGGGTGACCTTTGGCCAGTTCACCATTTCTCTTCCTAAGCTACTTCACAGAGTCGTTGCGACCTAGAGGGATGGGAAAGCAATGCCTCAAACATGGTGAAAAGCTGAAATAGGCGAATGGGGCGGCATATAAGTCTGCTAAATAAATAAATAAATAAAAAGATTGCATAGAATAAATAAATCTTAATAGGAATTCCTGGGATGGGGTAGAGCAGGAAACCTGAGGCTGTAGCATCACACTTTCCTTGGATACTTCTAGAATACTGTCAATTCTGTATGCTTGGAAATGGAGCTTTTTAAAAAATCTACATTGGTTTTTGTTACCTCATAACAAGCCCAGAACTATATTGAAAAGTTCTCTGATTATTTATTAAAGAGTTCAAATACCAAGAAAAGAAACACATTTCTAGGGCCGAAGCAATTTTCTTCCTAGTATTGTATGAGCAGCACTTGAAGAACAAGGAGGCCCTCTTCAAGATTTCAGCCAAGTACAGTTAAATCTAACACACCCTCAGAAAACCTACTTGCACCAATTTCTCTCCTCTCCAATCAACTGTTGGAAAATTCAGGCATACTTCACATGACTTTTATTTTACCAAAATTGAGGAGTTCACACACTCCTGGATATTTGGCCCTTTGGTATTTTTGTTCATCTCAAGAAGAAAATGATCACAATTGTTCAGCCTCCTGTCCAATTGGAAGTGTGTTTAGTTTCCAGTCGTGGGCCATTGTTTTCTCACTTACTTGTTCTGGATGTCTTTGTACTTCATTGGTGTGATGGAGGTCAAAATGACCCCTGCCTAAACTTAATCAGGTACACATGCAATCTTGTCCAGTTTCTATTCCTCTCTTTCCTTCATATTGCAGACTTGGTGCTGATATTTTGTATGGAGAAGCACTTTTTTAAAAACTGGTGTGTGCGCGCGTTTGTGTGTGTGTGTGTGTTGATACGTCCCTGTATAATGTCCCATGTGGTATGTAAAAGGCTCGGCTCGGCTATTTTTATGGTTTCTAATCTTTGTAAACCGCCTAGAGAGCTTTGGCTATTAGATGGTACAGAAATGTAAGAAATGAATATGAAATGAAAACAGGGGGTGCCCTGCATTTCAGGATTTATTTCTATAATCACTGAGAATGCACGGCTGGTTTCTTTTTTAATTTAATCCTTTAATTCTCTTGAAGTTCTGATTTATTTTTATGGCCAATTGGATAATTCAGTATTGAAGTTCCTTCCTCCGACTGATTGCACATCATTCACCCTCCGGTCAGGTCACAACAGCATCCTTATTTGGTGTGCTTTACTCAGTTCCCCAACTACCAGGAGCAATATTTCCCTGGCAAAACTGGAGTTGTGGGGACAGACTGCAGTTCTGAGATCCACCAAGAACAGCCAGATGCAGAAGAAAGACGCTTAGCATTTAAGGCATTTTGAAAGCTCGCATCCTATATCAGAAGGCAGCTCACCAACTCCCCCTACATAAAAATCCACTCCTGATGACGCTCAGGTTTCTTCATCTCACCAGTCAGTGACCATTCTGCTCACTACCCACAGAGGTAGGTAGAGACCTGTGGAGGGCAGGATGTGTTCCAATGGTGCAAAGCTCAGGGAGCCAAGGTTTCGTTTGGATGCCAGGAAGCACTTCCTGACAGTCAGGACCCCGAGGGTGTGGAATGGGCTTCCACGAGAGGTCGTTGAGGCCCCATCGGTGCGGGTGTTCAAGGATAGGCTGGAAGTGCACATGGTATGCATGACATGAGGAGTCAGGAGTCAGACTAGATGGCCCGGGGGGCCCCTTCTGACTCGCTCTGTTTCTATATTTCTGTTTCTAGTTTGGTGGATCCACCTGGATCCCTTGTGCTTCTGCTACAGGTCTGCATTATCAAGTCCAGCAGCATCTTGGTGAGCTTAGCAAAATCAAGATGCGTTCAGAGTTATTTCTGCATCACTCTGCCCATTGGTTGGGCCAGAAGAGAAGCCAGGTAGAAGGCGGTGGAGACCATGTTTTAATAGCCAAGGCAGACAGACCCAGAAGAGGATGCCCAAGCAATCCTGGTGTTGGGCTTAATTTAAGCCAGGGTTAAAAACAGACAGACAGCTGGGAGTCTGCTCTCCCTATTTGGTGGGTGTAACTGAAGATGAAAGTTGAGGTGTAAGTTTGTCAGTCAACCCAGCTCCACATCACATCTGCTGACCACACACACTGCCATTCGCAATCTATGGGTGTAATAGTGTCTTCTTGTTGTGCTTTAGATAGCATGGCATTGCGCATTTTGTGACCTCAAGGAGGACCAGGTGATGAGGGACTTCTACCAGATTTCGTCACCTAAAGGGTGCAAGGCATGTGCTCAACTTCCCTTGAGCACAGGCCTGGCCTGCTTCCAAGGATCAAGGAGTGTGGCAGGAAAGGACGAAAGCATTGCCAGGATGAAGGTAGCTGGGGCAAAACTGCTTGGCTCAGAGCCATTGGAAACATTGGAAATGCTCCCAGGGATCAGAGAGAGCCACTCCATCCTTGGTCTCCAATTGTACCTGATTGGACTGTGTGAATGACTGGAATAGATGGGACAGTTTATTGTCCCTTGCAAAACAAACGTGCGAAGGCTCCCGTGCTCTCACAAGGGCAGAAGCTGCAGTGAAAACTGGCTGATCGCTCAAGTCATGCATCTTCCAAGGGAATGGCAGCAGTCAAAGATGCAGCCAAGGCTTGTAGAAATGGGTGCCACATGCGTCCAAATGTTTATTTGATGCTGGGGAGCGATGGCAGATCCTGCCGACAAAGAGGCATGTCAAGAGCAGCTGGAACCCTGGTTCTGCTGGTGAAGCAAGTGTACATTGCTTCGCTGGGTCTTGGCCGATAGAAGCAAAGCCTTTGATTTTGCTCCAGGGACACCTGTCCTCTTGTGCCACCACTGCCAGTCGCTTGCCAGACAGATGTTCGGCAGCCTTTTGGTTCCAGGCACAAACTCTGCTGCATCTGTGCTGCTGACCCGGGGCGGAAAGGCTCCCATTGTCATCTCCTGAACGCTTCTCCTTTTCCAGTTCTCCTTTGCATGCAAGAATTCTGACATTTTGCTTTTCTTCTCCTGCTCCAGCCTCTTCTCGGTGTAACTGGCAGGCAGGAGGAAAAGTTGACACACAAGCTGCCTTTACCAGATTCTCCCTGCCTAGAAGGGGCTGCCGCTGGGACTTTGCAGCTGCTAAGACTATGATGTTCAAGCCTAGCAGCTGTAATCCCACCTGCAGGAGTAAAAAGTTTGCCCTTTCAAATCCTTCTCTGTGGTCCTCCCTTGCTGAACCATTTGTCAAAACTTGTTCCAACGGCAAGGCAAAGCAAAGCAAAGCAAAGCAAAGCAAAGCAAAGCAAAGCAAAGCAAAGCAGAGTGCTAGACTTATCTCCTTGGGTAAGGAGCAAACAATCAACATGCCCCTCCCCATCATTAATGCTGAGATGCAAGCAAGAGTTGATCGAGTGTAGAAAGTATTTAGAGGTCTATTGATTACAAAAAGTGCCTTCTGAGTACCGGAATATTCTCCCTGATGGGAGAACATGAAATGAAAAGAAGATGCCCTTTAAGGAACTCGATGGTACGTCTACACAGCTGGGATGCAGGGACGGTCCTCTAGGAGCACTTTAGCACATTTTTGTTATTGCCGAAGATGAGCTAGAGAGAGAAAGTTGCTCTGGTTTTGCTCGTTTGTTTTCCTCTCCTGATGACTCTTCAGGCTGGCTGGCTGGGCCTTCGCTCTGTGTCATGTCCTGCTCAAAGTTTTGGCTGGTGCAGCAACTGCAAAGGAACACTCAACCCTGTCTTCCTACCCCCTTTTTTTAAGCCGAAGCAAGACGAGCTATGGCTTCCTGCAGCGTGGCCTCCTTCCACAATTCTGATTGGCCCCATCCTACCTCTGGGTCTGCCATCCCACACCCCCTTCCTAAGGGCAGAAGAAGCTCAGTTGGGAGAGGAAATCTGAGCAGCAGGCAATGAGGGCTAGCTGAAGAAGGGAGAAACCTCGTGGATCCCTCTTCCTTCCCAGAACAGAACGAAGGGAATGCCGTTGCCACAGAAGTGGCATCTTGTCCAATGAAGTTGACAGCAGCACCACACTGGTGGTCTTACTCTGGGGTTGAAGAAACATCTCATGGACTTCTCCTCTCTTCAGCAAAGTCCTTCACTGCCTGCTGCCTCAACCCTCTTCCTCAGATTGAGTGCCCTGCACCTTAGGGTGACCGGTTGCGCTTTGCCAATTTTTTTTGAAAGACGTACATATTCTCCTGCATATTTTACCACCTACCTGTCAGTCATTGCTCACTGATGTGTAATCAAATGAACCTGATCACTTGGAGAGATGAGATTACCATTTACTTTCACTTCATGTTTAGCAAACAAGACTTTCTGGTAAGTGGCAGCATTGTCCTTGCCCCACGGCAGGAAGAGACAACTATTTAGCCTCATTCTACCTCATGGCTTTTCAGACACATCCATTTCTGGTATCTGGTATCTTTCTCCTTATCACGTGGCAGGATGAGCTCCATTTGATCACCTATTTTCTACCTGATGGAGAGGACTCTTGCGCCTCCAGGTGCCACGCATTTTGGCATACATTTGTTCCCAAGGTGTGATTTTGAGCTCCTTCTCAAGATTGTGCAGCTGTCTGCATCTGCGGAGTGAGTTCACTCACCCTGTTTGGGTTACCTTTAGGGTCTCAAACAACTATCTTACTAAGGGGTTACATGCATATCATAAAATGCTAGTTCTTGCTGGCAGCGATCTGTAGCTAAGTACATCCACGTAATGACTTTTTCTGCAGTCTGAATAAAGTCCAGTGACAGAGCACAAAATTTAATGGTGTCACCTTGGGGTGACTTCAGACCTGGGTCCCAGTCTTCATTCAGCAACATATCGTTACGCTTCTTAGATTCATGTTCAGTGACATCTGCTTGAGCTGTTGCTTTTCATTAAAACAGCAATTCCATTTCTTAGAGTTTGCTACGTGAGTGACTCGGTGTCTGCCCAAGAAACGTGAAAGCGGTGCAGATCACTTGGACACACAAGAACAAGGTGCCCAACTAACTCGGGGCCATTGGATTGAATTCCAAATTTAATCCAAAACGATTATAGACATTATCTCTTAGGAACAGCTTTGCCACATCGCCTCTCAGGAAACTTTAGATGATGGAGGCTTTTGTCCTCCTAGAGAGTAAGAAAGTCGAGTGTTGCCATTAAAATATAGCCTAGCCTCTGAGGACTGTGCATATGGGGAGGGGGAATCTTAAAAAAGAGTGAACAAAATCCTGATAAAATGTGATCCCTCGGAAAGATGATATTGGTCCCCTGCGGAGAATCATCTCCATGCAGTTTCTGCCACATCCTCACCAGGGGTGGGGAAAATGCAGCCCTCCAGATATTGCCAGACTGCAAGTTCATCATCACCCCTGAACACTGGCAGCCCTAGCTGGGTTCATGGGAATTGGCATCCTGCAACATCTCCGTGGCCACAAGTTCCTCATGGTAAATTCAGCTCTTTGGGTGCTGCTTCCTATGCAGCCCAAACCTCCCAAGAACATGAAGGAGGAACCAGCATCGTTAGGGAACAGTCCAAGGAGGACTGAGCATCCTCGGGGAGCACAGACTGTTGACGGCCTGTTGGGAGGGAAAAAAGCAGAAACTCAGTTGGAGGGTGGGTGTAATGGAGTATTGTTAAGGAGGGCATGGCAGATTGGCTGGGGCACTGGGCCCTTCGGGCTTTTGCTTGTGGTCTTCCTCTTTAAAGAGCGATGCATTTCCTCCTGCTTCAGCTGTTTGTTGCAAGCTGACTGGAATGTAATATTTGCAGAAACAGTGTGCAAGCCATGTCTGTATGTGTGTTTCTGGATGAAGCTTTGATGCCTCCCACCCCATTCCATTCATGAATTTTACAGAGGGAGGCAGATGTCATCTTCTAGTAACAACTTTCCTATGTTTTCGTACAGTTTTTGCCATCTTTTTTCTCTGTTGCAGAAAATACATTAAAGAAAAAAGAAGAGGCATACAAGGCCTTCTAGATGGTCCTGCTAGGAGACTTCCATCAGGAAGTATCCTTCAGAGTATTTTGTGACCCATTTATTCCTCATGTGTAGCAAAGCTCCCCATTCTTGGAAGGATGAGCCAATCATTTTAATACACACCTCCTGAAACATTATAATATTCATATGTGGCAGGATATGTTGATCTGTTTACTATGCATTTAGCATCAGAATCTCACTGAATATGTGATAAAAACTCTCCTTATCACTTTGCAGTTTGGACAACTCTTTCACTGTGTATTCTTCCACACATTTTTTTCTTTTTGTATCACTCAGCTGTTCTTTCTCACTACATTGCAGGGAAAAAATTTACATGCAACATGGAGCCTGAGAGGAAAGAATCTATAAGTCATCCCCAAAAAATATTTTACAAACGGGACTTGGCGATCAGCACAGTTCAGAGAGAAACAACATTCTCACCTGCTATATTCCAAGTGAAGATCTAAATCGATCCAGCAAAGTTAGTGTTGGATCACTCACTTCCTGTTGCTGTCCTTTCATCGCATCTTCCTTCTTCACTGCCAGAGAATTAGTACCGCTCAGAGATCGCACTGTCCACGTAAGCTATGAGCTAAGACTTAAAACAGAAGTTGGCAGAGGTTCCTGAGAAATACGGCCATTGCCTATCCCACACCAAAGGCATTTTGGTAGACTGCTGCAGACTCCTGGCACCAGGTCCTCAGTTAACAACTTGCTAGGCTTTCTTGCCAGGCAGCTTGCAAAATTTACCCATTCCTTCGCAGAGTCATAGAACTGGAAGGGGCCCAAGGGCCACTGGGCCCAAGCCCTTGCTCAGTGCAGGACTCCAGGTTAAACTAGTCGCATTCTGAATGCCTCTAGTGTGGGAGAACCCACAGCCTCCCCGGCTCATTGGTTCCGTGCTCACTGCTCGAACAGTCCGTTCTTTCAGATGTCCAGCCTGCATCTGACTTCCTGTAACTTGAGCCCGTTATTTCATGTCCTGCACTCTGGGGTGATCCAGAAGAGATCCTTTCCTTCCTCTTTGTGACAACCCTTCAAGTACTTGTCTATCCTATCTCCTCTCAGTCTTCTAGAAACTAACCATGCCCAGTTCTTTCAGTCTCTCTTCCACAGGGCTTTGTTCCCAGTCCCTGGATCATCCTCGTTGCCCTCCTCTGAACCCTTTCCAGCTTGTCTGCATTTTCCTTCACTGTGGTGTCCAGAACTGGACACAGGACTCCAGATGAGGCCTCATCCGTGCTGAGTCAGTTACTTGTCCTCAGATGAATTGATATTGGATTAGATTCAGCTAGCCTGACACATTTAGCAACACATACTGCATGGACTCCCAATGAAGTCCAATGGAATACAGTAATATTTCAATAAAAGCCAGGCCATTCAGTCAACTCCTGTAGTTTGAACCCATGGCAGATGGGAAGGCACATCACAGGCTGATCGGCTTAGTGTGTAACAGAAGTCCCCCAGTACCACCTTCTCAGACTGCTCCTCCAGAAAGGACTGGAGCTATTTTCAACCAATACTGCTCAAGCCCAACTGAGCTAAATGGCACAGAAGGATCTAGAAAGCCATGGAGAGGTCCAGAATAACCAACAGGGATACACACTTCCTGTCCATTCATTTGGACAGGAAGTCACCAATCAGAAGTCAGCAATTGGAACAATCAAGATTGCTTCATTTATTTTTATTTATTTATTTAGTAAAACATTTCTATGCCGCCCCTTGCCGTAGCCTCGGGGCGGCTCACAACATAATAAAATACACAATAAATTAAAACAATAACAATTAAAATATATACATTGGAATAAAATAAGCCGCCCTGGCCAAATAAAATTCAATGATATTAACATTTAAAATGCTGCTTAAATAAAAAGGTCTTCGCCTGGCGCCGAAAAACAAATAACAAATGCTTCTTTCTCATAACCAGGACTGAAACCTAAATAGTCATTATCACCTGA